>NC_136511.1:65592510-65635010 GCF_053919585.1 Euprymna scolopes
CTCATTATAAAAATATGGAATTTTGGATTCCAGTCAGTTCACTATCAGTCTCCATCTTGACAAGACTGAACCACTGCTGATCGGGACTACATTGATTCTTTGCCGGTTAGATCTACTGCTGACATCTTTGTTCTACAGAATCACTCCCGAGATCATAACTGCATTGATTCTTCGCCGACTAGATTTACTATAACCAGAATGGCCCAACACTTAACAGAAACAAAATTACAAAGAACAATAATACTAATGTTTGGTGCATCTTATGCCCGGAAGCCTTTGGTGTATCTTATGCCGGTTGTCTTTAGACAATCAGATCTGTCTCTTTACTAAGATCAAAATCAATATATAATACTATTAAACCTCGTATATTGAATCTTTATCTCAATTCTTATCAAAATTCATAATGCGATTTTAATTCTAGAAACTGTTTGAAATTTAAGGCTTAAGCTGAAATGGTTTCACAAATGAAATCGAAATTCAGGGAATCAGGTCTACTTGTTGTTGAACATGTACACAAATTAATGCAAATCTGAAATATTTGAATTTTCAAATGGAACATTGTCCTAATATCATGCTTCCTGAAAAAAATGTTTTTAAATACTTTAAAGATATTGAGACTCTTAAGCTTAAGCCTTACACTTTAACACATTTTCTAGAATCGAAATTACGTAATGGATTTTAATTCAGATCGGAATAAGGATTTTAGACATAAGGTTTTGGTAGGATTTTAATCTTTGGAATGGGACATACTATTAGTGCAAAACTGTTCTGTTCAGGGTTTAATTTTACCCGTCCTAAGAGACATTCGTTATATATATATATATATATATATATATATATATATATATATATATATATATATATATATATATATATAAGCAAACAGTTAATAAAATATGTTAAAAAACACTTTGAAATGAGTTAAGAACATATTTAATCTGAAAAGGAAACACTAGATAAATGGATAGTCCTTAATCCGCGGAGTTTCGAAGAAATACTCTCCTTCTCATCAGAGGGTAGGAATTAGCAAAGTGCAGGATCGGATTTTGCATACAGAAGTATTTGATGAAACAACAAGTAAGTCAAAGATCTTACTTGAAAACAAAATAAGTTAAGCAGAGGGAATATGGTAAATAAAAAGGTGATTACACATGAATGGATAGTCTGGTGGAAGATAAAAAATTCAGTGACGGTAAAATCCAAATGTAAAACTTCAAGAAAGTTAAAAGAATTTCCATTTGTACAAGTAAAATCCAAAGACATCCCGTAATTGGAAGAAGATCGTCCATAATAATCAAAAAGCAGAAATCCATGGAATAATTCACAAACATGTGTACAAGGATTATATATATATATATATATATATATATATATATATATATATATATATATATATATAATACCTTGTTGGCAGTGTTGTGATGCTGTAAGGGTCTAGAAGAAAGACGCATTTCATTATCTAGTGAAAAAAATATATTGAACAGAAAAGCTAATATAAGACATAAACAGTGTCGTCATACGTCAGTCCGACTGCTAAGGATGAATGACTTATGCATAACATGCGAACAATGCCGAGTGATACAATTTGCGGGTCATTATAGTAAGTGGAACATTTCATTGTTATCCATGAGGGGGACACCAAGCTTTTTAATCAGTTCTTAGGTGAAAATTTGGCTGCCAAGAGGTCAAAGTTTAAAGAGCTGACCTTTGCAGACTCTACCAAACTCCTCCGCCAATTTTGTGTCGAAACACTTAAAATTTTAGATGTAGGTTACCGAGACATGAGTCAAAAATTTTAATATATATATATATATATATATATATATATATATATATATATATATATATATATATATATGCACATAAAGTTATGAACAGTATGTAAGGTCCGAGCAAAGTCAGACTGAACTGCTAGTATATATATATATATATATATATATATATATATATATATATATATATATATATATATATATATATGAAATATACATATTTGCAAATACCTATTCCAAACCAATTGTTCTGTGTAAGATTTCTGTCTATTTTTACAATATAAACCAGTTCATTGAAAAAGAAAAAGGGGAAAAAACGTTATTGTATTTTAGGACACAGACAGGAGGTTCAACTGATGCATTGCCCTTACATTCATATGACACCAACAGGTGGCGCTGGCGATTGTCAGACTCTTTCAGTGAAAATAGCACTCCCAATGAAAGATTTTTCGTCTTTTTCAATTATTTCCACAAAAATTTGATAAATAAAAATCAGTTTTCACAACTTTTTCAATAAATGGTCAGCAGAGAATCAGATTCTAAATTAAAAGTTATCAAATTCAGACAGAAAAGATTTTTTTTTCGATTTAAAATTGAGTTAGCAATTACCGTTCTGGGAATTGGCAGTAATCTTTTATTTAATAGGCTAGTCACTTTAGATTAAAGATAAATACATATTAAACATAACCCAAATAAATAAAACGTAGTCAACCTAGGTTATCAGTAGATAAAAGTAATATGTTATCAATATTTAAACAATGACTCATATGCCAAAAGACACACATATCTTCAGATTTATATATTTCATTGCTATATCTATCTACCTTTCTATCTATCTCTTTCTCTCTATATCTATCTATCTATCTTTCTCTCTATATATATATATATCTATCTCTTTCTCTCTATATATATATCTATCTCTTTCTCTATATATATCTATCTCTAACTCTCTCTCTATATCTATATCTATCTATCTATCTCTCTCTATATATCTATCTCTCTATCTCTCTATCTATCTATCTATCTATCTGTCTATATATATCTATCTATCTATCTCTCTATATATCTATCTATCTGTCTATATATATCTATCTATCTCTCTCCATATATCTCTCTATATCTATCTATCTCTCTCGATATCTATCTATCTATCTATCTATCTATCTCTATCTATCTCTCTCTCTCTCTCTGTATATATATATATATATATATATATATATATATATATATATATATATATATATAGAGAGAGAGAGAGAGAGAGAGAGAGAAAATAAAAAAGGAACAAACCGTATTATGTGTTCGCCAACGTTTCGTCTTTATTTCGAGACTTCCTCTGGGTGAAATAAAATAAATACGAAACGTTGGTGAACACATAATACGGTTTGTTCCTTTTTTATTTTCTCTATTTTATCGGAATACTATTTCAATTATTTTCATCATATATACACTTGTGCCCGATATTATTCATACCCCTCGGATCTTTGAGATTTCTATAAGAATATTGCTCAAACCAGAAGGTAGACAATATTAAAGGGATTTCAAACAATAAATCAAGCATAAGCATTTAATTTAAACTCAACAAATTAATAAATTATGCAAGTTTGAAACATTATACAAAGAAAAACAATAATGGCACTAGTTCAAAATTATTCATACCTCTCTTACTAATAGTCAATAGCATGCCCTTTATTCTTAATAACTACCTGTAACCGTTTAGGATATTTATCAACAAGGTTTTTACAAGCATCAACACTGATTTTTGACCATTCTTCAATGCAGTAGTTCTCCAAATCCCTCAAATTTCTAGGTTTCCGCTTTTTAACCTCAGTTTTCAATATGTGCCAGAGGTTTTCGATAGGGTTCAGGTCGGGACTCTGGCTAGGCCATTCCAAAACATTAATTTGATTATCCTCAAACCATTTCTTGACTATTTTGGCAGTATGTTTTGGATCATTATCCTGTTGAAGGACCCAGTTAGGTCCTAAATGGAGCTTCTCCGCATCCTGTCTAATGTTTTTCTGGAGTATCTCCAAATATTGCTCCTTCTTCATGGTTCCATCTATCTTGACCAAACTACCTGGACCACTAGCCGAAAAGGAGCCCCAGAACATAAGGCTACCACCACCATGTTTCACCGTGGGTATGGTGTTCTTTGGGTTGTAAGCTTCTCCTTTCTTCCTTCAAACGTAAGAAGCATCCATATGGCCAAACAATTCAATTTTTGTTTCGTCAGTCCACAAAATACTTGAGAAAACGGACTCTGGAGAATTCACATGGGTCCTAGCAAACTTTAGACGTGCTGCAAGGTGTTTTCCGGTGTGCAATGGAGTCCTTCTTGGTCTTCTTCCTTTCAGACCATTTTCATGCAGAGTCCTTTGCAATGTTTGCCTTGATATTTTTATGCCAGAAGACTCCAGATTTTCTAAAATGTCCTTATTAGTGGTGGTTGGATTTGCATTAACACTTCTTACAATATTCCTGGTGGCTCTAGCAGACAGTTTCCTTTTCCTTCCTCTACCAATCAAGTTGTTTGTTGTGTGGTGGCTCTGGAATTTTTTGATGATGCTCTGTACTGTTGCTGTAGGGACCTCAAATTTCTTGGAAATTGACTTGTAACCTAAACCATCCTTATGTGAATTCACAATTTTAGTCCTAAGATCATTACTAAGCTCTTTTTTCTTCCCCATTCTAATAATTTTTATTCTTTTATTGGTTTTCAGTTGATATCATTTTAATTTCTGAAAAATGCAAAAAACGAAATGAAATTAATCAAAGGTTGTATAAAAGCACTCTAAATAAGAATCAAACAGAAAACAAACGGTCAGAAACTCGATTAATACTGAAAAAATAAGGGGGTATGATTATTTTTGAACATTGCAGATTTTATAAATAGCTGTATATTTCTGTTATTACAAGTATCCCGAGATTTTAAAATGACGAAAATGATCAGAAGAGGTTTATTAAGAATATGTATCAATATGGACGTAAACAATAAATTCTTACAAAAGTTACACCTAATAAACTCAATTTTCAAGGGGGGTATGAATAATATCGGGCACAAGTGTATATATACAAGCTAGAATCATTACTAATAAAAACTAAAAGCCTACTATGAATAAAATAATCTCTGTCAATAGTAGTAGCATCCTTAAATGTTTGTAAAGTTATTACAATAATTAACCAATGGAATAAATATAGACTTTATTAAAAAAAAATTATATAAATTGTTTGAAACCAGTTAGACTTATCTATCCCTGACAATGAATCAAGAAGGATTGAAGGTATTCGGACTTACGATATATATATATATATATATATATATATATATATATATATATATATATATATATATATAAAAAATATATATATATATATATCAATAAATTGCTTTCTTGTTTTCGTCTGTAAAATTTCCATATGTATTTTTATCCTGGGTGGTGACATTATTCATTTTTGGTGTAATTAGTGGTAGACCCTCCATCTAATGCTTTTGTCCGAATAGTCTTGAAACAATTGTAACTAACGATGAAATACACTAATTGTTGCTACCAACCCATTCTTTGATGTCTTGGTTTTTGTTAAAACAAATATATATATATATATATATATATATATATATATATATATATATATATATATATGTGTGTGTGTGTGTGTGTGTGTGTGTGTATATATATACTAACAGTTCAGCTTGGCTTTATTCGGCCCCTATGTACTGTTTATAACCTTATATATATATATATATATATATATATATATATATATATATATATATATATATATATATATATATATATTAAAATGTTTGACTCAAGTCCAGATAACCTACATCTAAAATTTCAAGTGTTTAGACCCAAAATTGCCGGAAAACCTTGGTAGAGTCTCCAAAGGTCAACTCTTTCAACTTCGACATCTTGCCAGCCAATTTTTCGCCCAAATACTGATTAAAAAGCTTGCTGCATGTCTGAATACCCTTTATGTAAAAGTTCTAATGTTTAGACCCAAAATTGACTGAATAGTTTGCTAGAGCCCACAAATGTCAAATCTTTTAAACTGTGACCCCTTGGCAGTCAAATTTTCGGCCAAAAACCGATTAAAAAAAAATTTCAAATTTTTAGACCAAAAATTAGCTGAGTAATTTGAGAGAGACCGTAGAGTTAAAAAAAAGTTTGAATTTTGATCCCAGTTTTGACTTCTTAACATTTATTGTTTTGGGCTCAAATCAAATAAAAAAGTTTGATTCATTTCCATGTAACCTACATCTAAAATTTCAAGTGTTTACACCCAAAATTGGCGGAGGACTTTGGTAGAGTTTTCAAGGGTCAAATCGTTGAACTTTGACCCCTTGACAGTCAAATTTCTGGCCGAAAACCGATTAAAAAGATTTTCCCAAATCTCAATATCCCTTATGTCAAATCTCCAGCATGTAGACTGAAAATTAACAGAGTAGTTTGGTAGGGAAATGTACACACACAGACCCACACACAGAGACAATTTCTCATTTATAGATATATAGATAAATATATTACATCTCTACACTGATAAACAAGACAGATTAGACCACTTGGAAGACAACATTAAACGCATTATTGCCGAAATATAACCAAACTTAATGCATAGAGTTATGAAAATTGGACTCCTAGATTAGACTATATATGCGTGAGCCGCATGTCTGAAATAATAAAATATAAATGCCAAAAATTAATCCTACGAATAAGCCATATATTTATATAATAAAAATATTTTTCTGTGATTTATTTTGATTTAAAGTTACTGCATCTGAAAATAGTCTTCTACGCACTTCTTGGCCTTCGGGACAAGATCAAAGTGTAGTATCTGTTCCGGCAGATGCTGCACTTCTATTTCTTGTTCTCTTTCGGTGGAGGAGAAATCCTTCACGACTGAGACAATTTTTATTTTTGTACCTTTTCTCCACGTTAAAAAACGACCCTGGTGTCTAACTCTGTCCCGTGGGGAGGCATAGTAAATAGGTTCTATATTTCCCAGTTGGTCATTTATTGCGTTTCAAAAGGTATCCATTACAATATAGTTTTGTATTGCGACTAATAAGTCTGCAAAATTATGGCCATAATCTTCGTATCTGTGAAGGAACGGCAGAGTGTATCGGTTATATGTACCATATAAGTTGTCCAAAATGATGTTTTTATAAGTTTTTAAAGGTAAGCATCTGATGAGTACGTGACTAAATATGCAGCAATAATATAATTTTGCAAACTTGCTAGTCGCATTACGAAACAATATTGTAATGGATACATTTTGAAAAGTAATAAATGGTCAACTGAGAAAACTTGGATATATGGAATATCAGAATGGAACTGGAGAATTATTATACTACACTATATATGCTCTGAAACTCAATAAAAAGGTATTCACTGAGCTTGGACTTTTTTCAAAATTTAAAAAATTTATAAAAAAAACTTTTTCGTTATAAAAAACTATTTAAGAGAACATTTTTTCAATCCATTACGATTGGTATATACAAACCGAGTACATTTTAAGTAAATGATTAACCTATATATATAGGTAACAATACTAAATACTGAAAAGAGACATATATTACTACTTTATTGCAGTTTCATGGTAATTCCATCCGTTAGCAGTGTATTAATATCTTTATACGTCCTTACATTCGAATACAGATTCAAATCGAGTTGTCGAGCAAATTCTAACTATTTTTTTCCAAATGTATTTCGGATGACGTCACCGTGTATCATCGCCTTTTCGTTAGTGCATCGTGCGAATATTCTTAGATAAGAGATTTATCTTTCTGCTTAAAATATGAATAATGTAATAACATTAAAGACAAAATATCTATTGTTGCTCGATTTAAGATGAAATATTACAGAGAAATATTTTCTATTCATTTATATTCAAGTTTTTTTTTAGTGAATACCTAACTATTCTTTTTTATTTATTATTAATTTATCATTTTTGGTCCCCCGACGAAGGAGGGTGGACCTGCAAATTCACTCTTGTTTGTTCGTCCGTTCGTCCGTTCGTCTGTCCGTACTTTTCTCAATAACTACACCTTGGAATTTTTAGAAATTTTGCACAAACATTAAACATGATATGAGTAAAAAAGTAACAGAACGGATTTTGTGGAAAAAATCCGGTTGCCCCCCCCTCCCTTAGGGGTGCCTTTCGGGTTAAAATGGCTAAAATTGACACTTTTATAAATTGATGCCTTGGATTTTTATACAAAGCTTTCTAAAAAGTTGTAACTAACAGATTTATATATATATATATATATATATATATATATATATTTTTGTATTCAATTTTCACCCCAAACAAGGCACAGTGCCACTTTGAAGCAGGGGGCTACTATTAGGGACTTAATTAGCGGGGTCATTATGAAGGGAGATGAGTAGAAAGATGTTTGTTAACATTACACTTGAACTTCTGCATATCATTGCAGTTGGGAAAGCAGAATCCCGGAAGGGATTTCCAAAGACCCGCAGTTCTGGGGAAGAAACTATTGGAGTAAAAGGCTTTCTTGCACCTAGGGATCTCTACTGTAAAGGGATGAGACTTAGTAGCTTGTCGGGTTTGTCGGGGGTAGTTACGTCGGGGAGGTACAAGTGTTTGCAGTTCGTCAGAGCATTCACCATTAAAGTATTTGTAGAACAGGCAGAGGGATGCAACATCTCGTCGATGGGACAGAGGCTGGAGCCTAGATGACAGTTCAGGACCTATCAGGTTGGCGACTCTCTTTTGTCCAGGAGCGAGAGACAAGCAGCAGATGCACCAGTGAGAGACAAGCAGCAGATGCACCAGCGCAGATGTGACAACAGTACTCTATACATGGGCGAATGGTTGCCTTATAGAGGTATAGGATACTGTCAGGCGTAAGTAGTTTTCTAGCATGGTAGAGGGAGCCAACCTTCCTTGCAGCAGCCTTGGCAATGCTCTCAATGTATCTATTCCAGTTCATATTCCCTGTAAACGTTAGGCCGAGGAGTTTAAAAGAAATACTTTCAGGCAATGTGTTTTATAATTTTGTTTGTCTATACTTCGCGATAACTCTTGGGTGTGCCCCAGGGGCTCTTTTAGGGCTAATAAAAACACTCCATTTTTGGGACTATTTTACCATATTTGCCCAAAATTTTCTGTGTGTGTCTATTTAGCAGTTTTGCATGGTGCTGAACTCAAATTTAAATATGTTAAGGCCTAAAACTGCAAAGTTTGTTCATTTTCACCAGGATTTGACGTCCCTTGGGGACTTTGGGGGCTAAATGAGGGGGGGGATGCTGAACGTAGTCATTTTTTTATCCCTGTGCACTCACGGAGGACCATGCATGCTTCACTTGTTAATATTTACTAGTTTATACCGGTTTGTTAGGTGGTGTTGAGGCAGTCATCTTTACCTGGCTTCTATCGCTTTATACATGGTGTGAAGTGAAGTATTTGTTAAATTTTGTGAATTTTTTTTATTTATTACTAGTTGGGGTGGGTGGAGGCGCCCGGCCTTGCTGGGTCATAAAATACGCTTAAATATATTTTAATTCATGCAGATTTCGTATTTATTTCTCTATTGATTATTATATTGGAGCTAATATATAGTTCTGATTTCAAAAGATTAAAAAAAAAAAAAAAATTGACTTGGGTGCCATCAGCTAGAATCGAACCCAAAACATTTAGTGCTCCAGTCGCGTTGGGCACCATTTGAACTAACTTGACAGATAGATAAGAAAGATTTAAAATTAAACCAATTCTTTTATGATTCAATTTACGCATGCGTAAAATTAATAGAAATATGTTGACAACTTTAAATGAACATTTTGCCTGTCAACTTGCCGACAATTTTCTGTACCCTTTATTTATCCACCCAAACAAAGATTTTATTCATTATAAATCATCCTTGGTGTATGATTACTAGGGCTATGGCAACAGAATATTCTTTTCATTATTTTGACTCTCGAGTATATATCAGTTAATATCTTATTGTTTTTAGATAGAGTGATGTGGTTCTCGATTAATTAACTGTGTCGGATATACATTCGAGAGTCAAAACAATGAAAAGAATATTCTTTTATCATAGCCCTAATGATTACTATTTCTTGTTAATTTCAGTGTTATGTGAACAGTAATTTAAGAGTTTATCGGTTAAATATTTATACACACATACATAAATCTGTTTTATTTATATAGACTGAGGGGGTGGGTAGGTGCTTGCCGGGTTGTAAAACATGCTTATATTTTAATTCATACAGATTTCATATTTATTATTACAGAGCCAATTTTCTATTGAATATTATATTGTACCTAATATTATATCTAATATAAAGTAGGGATTTCAAAAGTAAAAAAAAATAAATGACGTGGGTGCCATCAGCTAGAATCGAAACCAAAGTATGTAGCACTCCAGCTGCATTTCTTACTGATGTAGCTATCGAGAGGCAGATAAGAAAGGTTTAATATTAAACGACTTAAAGAAATTAATTAGATTTGGGCATGCGCAGAAAGAAATAAAACTATGATGGCAAGTTGAAATGAACATTTTGCATTTCAACTTGCCGATATCTTTTTGTCCGCATTGTTGATCCATCCAAACAAAGATTTTATCCAGATGTGACAGCAGTACTTAGTCTTGAGACTTATATATTCTGGAGTAGTAGAATGATGCAATTTTTGGCAGCGGATTAGATGCATTTGTTCCATTTCAGATCAGAAGTGAAGGTCAGTCCTAGAAGCTTGTCAAAACATGATGCTAACACAAGATGCGAGCCATTCATTTTAATTGGAGCCAGGTGGGGATCATAGCATTGGTGATGGAAAGAGAGAAGCTTGATTTTTTGATGCATTAAAATAAACCAGGCACCTTTTTCCCCATTGTACCATGTGCTCAAGGTCAGAAAAGGAAAATCAGGAAGATTTGGGTCATTGCCAACCTTTTCAAGTGTTGCCATAGATGGTAGTGCCGTCTGCATAAGTATCTACGAATGATCTAAGAATGTGATTTAGGAGATCATCGATGAATACCAGGAAGATAGTTTGGCCCAGGATGGAAAGACACCATGGATGAGAGACACCAGCGTTGATACTATGAGCTTCCGATTTCTTCCCACTGACAACTACTCTTATAAGCCTATCAGTGAGAAAGGATTTAATAGTTGAGAGGACAATTCCAGCTATTCCATAACTGGGAATCTTGTGAAATAGACCTTTATGTCATACCCTATCAAAAGCCTTTGATATGTCAAGAGCTATTGCTCTAGAAATGAAGCCCTCGTCTAGAGATTCACTAATCATTTGTGATATTACAGTTAACACATCAGCTGTAGATCTCACAGTGCGGAAACCATATTACATGTCACTTGATTTTTGCTGCGGCGGTTAACTACTTCTCCTTTTATTACAGATTCAAGCAATTTACTCATGACATACAGGAAATTGATTGGTCTGCACTGACAGACAGGTGATCAATCTCCAGAATTTTGAAATATGTGGCAGACTGATGAAGTTTTTGAAGGTGTTGGGAATCATTTTTCCTTAAGGCAACGTTTAAACAGCTTTGCAAAAATGGGAACTAGTTCCAGTTGAAGCTTTTTGGGCAATGTAATTGGAATGCTGTCAGGGCCAGTTGCTTTACTGGAATCAAGGTTTTTGATAAGTTTAGCAACATCATGGAGAGATATATGGCTGTCGCACAGTGTGTTTTCAGTCATGGGAAGAAATATAAGGGGAGTAGACAGCCCTGATTGCAAAGAGTGGAATTAGATGCAAAGTTCTTAGCAAAGAGTTTGGCTTTGTCAGATACTGAATAAATTATCTTAAATCTGTTGATGAAGGTTGGAATAGAGAATGTGCATCTGTTCAGGACCCTGTTTGTTATTTACCAAAACTTGTGGGAACCAAGCCCCTGCTCAGCTACTTTGACTTGATGGACTGGGCATATAACTCTCTTGCATTCTGTATTACCTTTTGAAGTGACTGCTGGCAGTTCTAAAAACGGATTACTTCAGGACATCTATTTCATTGAAAGTAATGGAAATAGTAATTTCTGTGTGCAATGACGGTGCCACATATCTTGGAGTGTATGAAATGGTCTATAGTGATGGTTAACCAGTCAGTCAAGCCTGATACTATAGTAGACAGATTGTTTTTAAAAAACAGAACGCAAAAGTATATCAGATATATACGTTTGGAAGCTATCTCAGCAAGCCACAGAGTATCAATACATTGTATGATGGAGCGCAGCATCTGAGGACTTACAACACTTTAGTTTTATCATAACTAAAACAAGAGAGTGATCAGAAGATCCCAATGAAGACAGAATGAAGGATAAGCACAGTTCTGGGAAACTGTCCATCAGCGTCGAGCACAAGGGTGGGTTCGTAAACGATGAACACCTAAGGTTGGGACAACGGAAAAAAAAATGGAATCCAGATTAGGTGTAAGGAAGATATATTAACCAAAAAGTTTACAAGGATAGGATAAAGGGTAAGCGGAGCTTACTATCCGGTGGTGTCCAATATGGGTAGTTGTATGTGCTGCACACTGCTAGTACTCCTAATTCTACAGTATTACGATACTACTCACTGAGAATGTTATTTCACATTATAATATAGTACTAGAAGAGTTGATGACAGAGGATGGGTTGGCCGAAACATCATAAAACAACAACTATGGAGATGAGGATAACAGTCCATAAACCAATGAATACTTGAAATCAAGCATTTTCGTGAACGACTACCCTAGTAATGAGTACTCTGCCTATTCCCTTCATTTTTCACCATTTACAAGTTTTTTTTTTATTGTGTGTATGAAGAGAGAATTCCTCAAAAACATAACTTTTTAAATAGTATATAGATTTATTTTGTTTATGATAATGTAAATGTTGTGTTAGCGTTTGGCCTGAAGGCAGACCTTCTGTCATTAGCATAAAACTGCTTAACACAAAATAACTAGCCATATGAAATTCATTGAAAAAGATTTGTTATTATTGAGGTAATTTAAAAAATTGTTTCGCTGCGGGAGTTTATATCTTTTAATGGACATATATATATATATATATATATATATATATATATATATATATATATATATATATATATATATATATATATATATATTGTGGTTGTTGTTAATTTATCTTCATTTCCTAGAAGGCCTTTTGAATATATGCAAGAATGGAGATTTGCCCGAGGGGAAAACTTAGGTATTCCTTAGGCAGCAATTAATGTGGTGTTACTTATCTAGCGGGGAGCGGGGGGGGGGGGGGGCTGTGAACCAGCGAGAGCGGAGGGGGGGGATCGTGCAGAGTCTTATAAGACGATTACTCAGCAATTTTTAAAGAATCACTTTTATGGACAAACTACAGTGTAGGGGCAATTTGTTACTGGTACAGTTTTTGAACCAGACAAAACTGACTTTTGCCAACGCAGAAATAGGCAAACAACCGGGGAGAAAAAAACGAATCAAAAAGAAACTAGCAGGGAGACTCGACGCTGCCCGGGATTAAATGATGATCAACGAATGTCTCACCCTCCCATATTTTATTGTCATCAAAATCGGTGAAATCGTCCATTTTTCAATGAAACTCGTAGTGACTTAGTCCACAATACATCGTAGTCTACATTGCACTGCAGAGAACCTACTGTTGATTTTATAAAATTATTTTTTTTATATATAATGGCTTGAATTTAAGTTTAAAATATAAAAGTCATGTATCATGGTTTAATTATGCTCCAAACAACAACATTCATTCGCCCCTGTCATATCAAAGAACCTGCTGTTGATTTTATATGCCGGGCTTTCTGCTTGTGTGGTAAGAAAACTTCTCAAATGCATTTGTGATGTTAGGCTATGTAAGGTGTTAACTTTCGTCAAAATCGCCTGTTCCTCCTTTAATCAAATTTTTCGATTATCTATCACCGATACTTATTGAAGACGCTGTGATAAAAAAAAAAACAAATCTATCTAAGAACACTGCCAGGCACATAAAATACATTTGTATGAAATTAGAAATTAAAATCAGCCCAGCCATTTAGGAGTCTATAGGGAATGAACTCACACACAAACAAATTCTCTTTTATATAATAGTAGACAGATATTTTTTGCTGAAGGAAATCAATGAAATATATTTTTCACATGAAAGTTAATAATTAAAATTTTCTTTCGATTAATTGCATTTTTTTTGATATGATAAAGAATATAATCAATGAAACAACGATTTTGGCAGTTGTTTTTCTTTTCTTTTATGGAAATTGCTCCAGACAAGGTGTGAAGTCACTTGATGTACGAAACTACACAACGAACAACAATAATGAAAACAACTGAAATATTAAGGAAAACTCTTGAATGTGGAGACTAGCATGCATGAGCAACAAGCGCGGACCAGACAAACTGCTGCAGAGGCAAAACATGAAGCGCCACATGGAATCAAGGACATTGAAGCCGCATATCTATAAGTTTTCTAACCCCAACCCATCCCCCCATTACTACATCACTGACCCCCCCCCCCAAACAGCCAAGTATAGTCAAAGAGGAAGAAAAGACCGAGGAGAGAGCACTGACCAGATCTCTGCTGGATAAGTGCGAAGAGAACTGGGACCATGGGGAGGCTTATTGCCACTCAAATTCCAGTGAAGACTAATAGCCGCTGCCAACGAGAAATCAATGGCAAGCAGCTGTTGCAATAATGCAAATTTATTTGCAAATGCTATCGAAAGAGGTGGAGAGTACTGGAAATCTGGGGAGACTTGTTATTGCTCAGTTTCCAGGGAACACCGCAGGCTGTTTTCAAAGAGAGATCTTTGATGACCTGTGTGAAAGCACCTTATGAGCAAATAATAATAATAATATTTCAAGGTCAAAACTAGAGTAGTTTGAGGTACCACATAGAGCAAATTCCCAAAATCATTTACAAATTTTGGAATCTATCTCTATCGCTATTCGAAAACCTTCTTTGTGCCAACAAAAGGAATCGATAAAAGTGTTAAATGTCTTTGGAGAACTTTGATCCCCTCACTTCTGTGTTCCCCCCCCTTGCGCTGCCATTTTAATCGTCTTATACAAGTATATCGAATTAAATTTTTTTATTTTAATCATCTTTTGGCACCTTTAAAAAAAAATCCCCCATTTATTTTATTTTAGCAAATATTTTTTATTGTATGCTATCGATTTTTTTCTGACTAGATGATAGCTGACAGAGTTCTCGAGAGATTTCTGTTCATCATGTTTAAATGCTTTTATAAAGTTTGTACCTCTCTCTCTCTCTCTCTCTCTCTCTCTCTATATATATATATATATATATATATATATATATATATATATATATATATATATATATATATATAAGTCTAGGTGTTATATTTAAATTCTGAAAAAAAAGACCAACAACATATAGACACATATATTTGAATTAAGAATTTATTGTTTGACAAAAGGAATATATAGAAGGGGTTGTGTTGATTTCCTTAATCCATGGATTGTCAATAATGGCTCATATCATCAGAGGAAATGAAAAGCGGTTAGCAAAATGTTCAGCTGTGAATAGACACTTATTTTGCTTTTCAGCACAAATATTGAAAATAGTTTTTTGAATGGTGAATGATAATTATATGGAGATGATTATAGGAAAAGGGAATTTGATACAACCTGGGCAGTCCATTATCGGAAGGAGTACACAGAATATTGGTCCTCACAGCTGAACATTTTGCTAACCGCTTTTCATTTCCTCTGATGATATAAGCCATTATTGAAAATCCATGGATTAAAGAAATCAACACAACCCCTTCTATATATTCCTTTTGTCAAACAATAAATTCTTAATTCGAATATATGTGTCTATATGTTGTTTTTTCAGAATTTAAATATAACCAATAAACTTATATATTGCTCTATTCTTAAATATTGAGCTTCTCCTTTTTGGCTAGGATCGCCCTGAAAGTATCACTTCAAGTAATATCTATCAGGATTTTTCATCTAATTTCTAATCAGTGTCTTACTTCAATGATATATATATATATATATATATATATATATATATATATATATATATATATATATAGAGAGAGAGAGAGAGAGAGAGAGAGAGAGAGTTCTAGGTTAAAGATATTCAAAGATGAAAACCAATGAATTTAACAAGGTTATTAATGGTGCTCAATAAAAAAGAACAAGATATACTTTTATTTATATTCAGATAAACATTTTACATGGTCACTACACAGACTTGATAATGTTTCGGTCAGTTAGTTATAAATAACTCAATGACCTCATCAGGTGACATAAGTTCTTTCCTTTGAAAATTATTGCCCTTGAACTCAAGGTCATGAGTTATTCATAATTAATTGACGGAAACATTGTTACGCCTGTGTAATGACCATGTAAAATATTTATCTGAATATAAATAAAGTATATGTGTGTGTGTGTGTGTGTGTGTGTGCGTGTGTATGTCTGTATTTTTTGTTTCCGTTAAACATTGCAATGGATTATTGATTCAAATACAAAAGGCCCAAAAAAGTTTTCAATCTAATAAAGCCACACTTTGTCAACTAAGCTCCAACCCCTGTCCCATCACCGCCATGTTGTATCTTTGTGCCTGTTTTACAAGTATTTTAATGGATTGTGCTCTGATGAATTCGTTGCACTTGTGCCCTCTTGATGTACCTATCCCCGACAAGCCCGCTGAGCAACAAAATCTCACCCCTTCACTGTTGAGGTCCCTAAATGCCAGAAAGCTTTCTACTCTAATAGTTTCTTCCCTCGAACAACTAAGACTTTGGAATTCCCTTCCTGCTACTTGCTTCCCTGACTCTACTGATATGCAGAAGTTTAAATGTAATTTAAACCAATATGTTAATCTTTCTTAGACATGCCCCCCAAATAGTAGCCCCTTGCATCCAAGTGGTGATATGCTTTGTTAGGGATAAAAAAAAAAATTAGAGTGGTAAAGGTAGACCTCGCATAGTTGCTATGTCGAGCTTGACTAGACAGATGTGCTGCTGGCAAATCACCAATTCGCCACCCAGAAACACATCCATCTCGGTGGATGCTGGGATACATAGGAAAAATAGAGAAATGATTCCATGGCTCATGCAATGTTTTCTTTGAATTCAGAAAAAAAAAGAAAAGGCACCATATAACTTTTTCTTTTTTTTTTTTTTTTTTTGCAGCCGACAAAATAAGTATGGCTGATTGGGAAAGGAATGGAGACGGCAATACAACATGGATAACAACGTGATCATCACTATAATGACAACAGCAAAAATGCTATCATAACTGCAACAACATCCAAGGATAAATTAAAAAAGAATATATCATTATTCAATTGTTTCTTCATGTGGGTTTTGTTGTTACTACCACCGGGAAGTTAATAAAACTGTTGTATAGTGAGGTGGGAGATACTGTTCTTATAATGGCGCCCATTATAAACGTATAAATTGTATGTATTGTTGTTTAGCCAGGGGATATGATATCGACGTATAAACTGAGTTGTATCAGAGAGTTATCACACGGGTATATATTACAATTCCTATTTACTTAAAGGTATCATTTTTTATAAGAAGAATAATATATGCTTCATACCTTTTCTTTCTCCAAGAGTTCTTCTATCTTCATTGCTGAGCTTCGTGATGAAACATGAAATGACCAACGCCATAACCAATTGAGACCTCTGTTCTTCCTTCTTTTGAGAAACCACAGAACAACACTTTATATTTTTAAAATATAAATTTGTTTCAGTTGTCTCAAATGGTCTTCACAAAGAGTCTGTATTTCGTGTCTACATGCTTGTTCTTCACAGCCTCGCTTCCTGGCTTGAAGCACGTCTGTTCACTTCTGTGACCAAACTCAAACTCTCGACTGACTAAACTTCCCGGCCTCTTGACTTCAGTTCCATTAAGTCATCATTAAAAGGCACATGTCTCTCGACGTGCGACCTTTCAATGTATGCCTGCCCAAGGTTATTTTGTTTAATTTATGTAAACATCCTCAGCTAAAACCCATTGCGACACTTTATTCTATAAACAATAAATAACTCCCAATATAAACTATTTTAACAATATCATTGAATAGATAGATAGATAGATAATAACTAATTAACTTTTAACGATGTTATTATCTAACAGGACGATGACAACAGCAACAACAACAGAATCTACAATAAAATGAAGTTCCACAAAACTCCTTTTCGTATTATTTGGAATCTTTGGACTACGTGATAACTATGGCTATGACAAGAGAATATTCTTTTCATTATTTTGACTTGAGTATAAATCAGTTAATATCGTATATGATTTCATATAGAGTTGATAGAGTTGATTATCTGCGTCTGTGTTGGATATATACTCGAGAGTCAAAACAATGAAAAGAATATTCTATTGTCATAGCCATAGTGATGACCCACATTTCTTCCTTTGAGAGGTAAGATTTTCGAAGTGAAAAATACAATTGCGAATTATTTAGGACCTATATTCAGTCATGTCTAACTGAACAAGAGCATGCTACCCCCCCGTGAAGTGAATAAATATACATCTAAAAAAGGTTGGAGGATACATCTACCGAAACGTTGTGAAAATAACACTCAAGATGAGAACAGTAGTCCGAAGATTCCAAATAATACGAATGACCCATCCTCATCTAAAAAATTCAGAAGCATTAAACTCTTTCTTTACTCTTTTCTTAAATATTACAGCATGTTACAGAAGAAGTAATCGACAAAACTGTTCTTTTACATCGACTCTCGCAGAAAATAATCCAAATGTATGGCTTACCTGTTTCTAATGTTCTGATTACTTTAATGTTAGTGAAGGGACCTTGACCTCTCTTGACCTGGTCTGTTACAGCAGCAACTCTCACTTTGTATGTCGTCCATGGTTTCAAACCACTGAAAAAATATAACAAAATACAATTTGAAAAAAAAAAAAAAAATCAATTACAAAGAAAAATAAGAAGGGTGCACTCTTTGTCAATGTAAAAAAAGAAATAATATCGAAAAAAAACAACAACAAACCCCCCCCCCCAAAAAAAAAACAGAGTGTAGTATCTGTTTTAATACTACACTTCATCTTTTCTGTCCTTGGCCAGTGAATGAGAAAGCATGAAATTAAACAAATAAAACTGGTACCTCACAACCAACATGCGATTAAGCCTTAAGACATGACTAAGCTTTAAGATATTCTACCAGACAATCACTGCTTACTCAAAGAAGACCGCAGCCGCTGGAGAAGTGCTGTAAAGGCATGCTCTAAGAAGAGTGAGAATAGTTGAGACTGGCAATGGAGGCAATAGAGAAAGCACCAATGGCAGAGGGCTTCAATAGAGCACTCACAACCAGACACTGCTACATTCTTTCATTGTTAAGAAGGAAAAAAAAAAAAAAAAAAAAAAAGAAAACGCTTGATAGTCAAGGAGTCGTGACATGACCTCCATTTTTATTTCCAGTAAAACCCGCTCAACTGAAGGGATTGTATATCTTAAACTCTGTTTATTAGAGAGTTATTTAAGGGGAGGTAACGGTTACATACTGTCACATTCCCCTTCTTTCAATGATTAGATGACAAGAAAAGGAAAATTTATATGAAATTATGAGACAAAATAAAAAGTCATTTAATAACTGTCCCATCTCTAAATCTTTTGGGAGGTGTGATGACACGTAAAGATCTGGTGGTTTGAACTGTTGTAAGGTTGTTGTAGGTCTCTGTGTTTCGTACTCTATGGAGTTTTTGTTTAAAAGGTGACTGCTGCTTTTGTTTGCTGTTTGTCTCTGTATTGGGCGAAAGTCTTTGGTAGCTTCCTGAGGAATTTTAATTGAGTGTACCTCTGAATGTGATGTGATTCTGGTGGGGTCTACTCTAAGGTGCTATTGCTTTTGATAAAGAGTTTTTCCAGAAGGGGTCTGTACCATGTACGACCTTGGTTCTCTGCTTATTTGTGTGAAAAGTGCAGGAGACCACTCGCCTGCTTCTTTATTTAAAAAAAAAAAACATACACATTGTCTTGTGTGCAGTCTGGAAGGATCTTTTGTATTATCATCATGGTATATTTTCTGATTTTCTTGCCGCTGATACAGTTGTGAAAGTTGTGTCATTATCTTGTTAATGTTTTGGTTCGTGCATATAACTGGGATGTCTCCAGCTAGCTTCCTTTGGTATTGAAGTTCACCTGGTGATAGTATGGTATTATCTAGAGGAGTCGAGCACAAGCATACTAATACCATGTCCAAGTCACGGCCACTAAGAGCAGCTTTTTTGAATGCCGATTTCTCTGCCTTGACACAGCATTCTGTGAAACCATTTTACTGCGGAAACTTGGATGAGGACGTGTGATGTTCAAAGCACCATTCTTTTTCTGAATTTCTGTAAATGGATAGAACTGAAATGTGGACCATTGTCACTTATCACTCTCTTTGGAATCCCTAGTCCTCCAAATATTTACTTTTTCAGTTTGATAGCTTTATCTCATGGAACATCAGAAGTCCATTACTCTGCGCTTTTTGGTGCTGCTGGCATATGGTACATTGTTGTCTATGTTCCTGTTTATGTTGTGTCAAAACTTTTTGCTCGAAGTTTACATTTCTCCATCCATTGGTGTCCATAATGTATTTTTTGTTAATACCTCTTGTTGCATTGATTTGGGTATTATTATTCTGTTTGATTTTCAATAATATTCCATTTTCAATGGACAGTTTGTCTTGATAGAGCCAATAAGGTCTCATATTTTTGTTGACTTTTCTGAGTATGTTGGGCCAACTCTTAGAATAAAGTCCATTTTCCTTTACATGAACAAGGAATTTTTATGGATCCGTGCCATTTAATATTAAAACCATTATATGCAGTTAAACAGTTGGTTCATCCTTTGTTGCATCAGGGAGTGGTTGTCCTGCTGCACTTATCAGGTGTGAGAACATCTTTCAGAAGGTATATAATGGAAGTGTATAGCCTTCAGCTTTTGTGTCAACTTTCGCTTTCAGAAAGTTGGTGCCTGAGATGTTGGGAAGTTTGATTATTAGGTTTGTGAAAATCTATGTCCACCATTTTTGGATAGAGTCGAAAGACATTTATTAAAACTTGTTAAATACTTCTTGATTGTCCGAGAGGCATTTACATGCAAAAATAACCTTCTTAGTGACACACAATATGGTTTCCGTTCTGCTAGATCTACAGCAGATGTGCTTACAGTTATATCTCAGGAGGCAACCTTTCTAGGGCAATTACTCTTGACATATCGAAGGCCTTTGATAGGGTGTCGGATAAAGGTTTACTTCACAAGATCTCCAGCTATGGTATAGCTAGAAATGTCTTCTCAATTATTAAATCATTTCTCTCTGATAGGTTCATAAGAGTAGTAGTTGATGGACAAAAATCAGAAGCTCACAGTATTAATGCTGGAGTCCCTCAAGGGTCCATCCTGGGCCCAACTCTATTCCTGATTTACATTAATGGTCTTCCAAATCACATCCTTACATCATTCATGGATATTTATGCTGATGACACTACCATCTATGGTAGGACATCTAAGACAGTAAACGACCAAGTTCTCTCTGATTCTCTCTCCTCTGATCGTGAGCATGTGGTACAATGAGGAAAGGAGTGACTGGTTACTTTTAATGCATCTAAAACCAAGCTTTTATCTTTACATCATCAACGCTATGATCCCCATCTGGCATCAATTGAAATGAATAGCTCTCATCTTGGGGACGCCTCATGTTTTGACAAGCTTCTGGGATTGACTTTTACTCCTGATCTGAAATGGAACATGTAAATCAAATCTGTTGCCAAGGCCACTGGAAAAATGGTGGGATCCTTCTATTGATCCAGTAGATATATGACTGCTAATGCAATTCTCTATCTATATAAGAGCCAAGTACATCCAAGGATGGAGTACTGTTGCCACATCTAGGCAGGAGCTGCTAGAAAGGACTTGTCCTGCCTTAATAGAGTTCAAAATAGACTTCATAGCCTCGTAGGAGATGTCCTTTTCTCTTCCTTGCAGGAGAGATGTTGCGAGTTTACTTCTGCTTTATCGTTATTTTCATGGCGAGTGCTTGACCGAGCTTCAATCTATGGTCCCCCCTCGTCAAACTTTCGTAAGAAACACTAGTCTAGCTGAAAACACTCAATAATTCCCCCCACTCTTTATCTGTGCCTAAACCTAAACGTAGATTCCATGAACAAATCTTCTTTCTTAGAAGTGCACGCCCATGGAACTGTCTTCCGTTTTCCTGCTTTCCAGCTGACTACAATCTGCTTTCTCATTTTTGTTGGTGCAGACTTTAGCGCGATGATTTTTTCCGTCCACAAGCTGAACATATGGTACCCTCCGCATCGTTTACAATGCTTGTATTTCACTGCTTCTATCTCTTGCTCTTCTCGTTCGTCTAGTTTAGCTAGTTGTCTCATGTGGTCTATAGAATGTGTCCTGCCACAGTTTTATAGCTTCCTGCAGTGTCAAATCTTTACCCTTTGCTAGAAGTTGTTTTTGAAGTTCTGGATGCTTCGCTCCAGATATGACCTACTCTATAAGTCGTTCCTCGGTTTCCTGGATCTCTCGGAATTTGCACCTTAACGTTTGTAATTTACATCTGGCTAGAAAGTAATTGAAATTCTCTGATTCCCTGTGTTTATATTGACAGATAAAAACGAGCAATGTTGAAATTCAATTGTGGTTGCAATCTTTCTTCGGATTTTTGCCAAATGATTTCTGGGTTACTTCTACCGGCTTCACTTTCGAATGCCCAGGTGTTGTACCTGTTAAGGCCTTCTCCCGACAGTAACAGAATGTGGTCAACCTGTTTTGTTAAAGGAATATTTTTCACTGAGAAATAAAGGTTACAACACTGTTTAAAAAATCTAAATGCTTCAGTTAAGCCTGCAAATGTCCAACACATAGACTGTTCGTTCGTAGCCATTGCCGTAATGTTTAGTTCCGGACGATATTAAATTCACAGGTTTTAATTATTTAAATACAAAAGAACAAACGTATATGTATATTTGTTTTCTGTGTGTGTGTGTGTGTTGTGTGTGTGTGTGTGTTTTATACCGACGTCAGTTATTTTTTTTCTTCTGATAAGAGTTTTACAGTTGAAAGATATTTATGACGAAAACAATGTTTACCCTCGGTTTGTAATATGACGTCGTGTGTATCATTTCACTACATGGCATGTCACGTGCTTTTTATTTTATGTTTTGAAATCTCACTCATATACATTTACCACATCCCATCTGTTTAGTTTTAGTTCAGAAGAGTAGAAACAAAGGGAACCACCGCTGCCACCATGTTATATTCTTTCATTGTTAAGGAAGAAAAACAAAACGCTTGATATAGTGAAGGAGTCGTGCGTGATATGACCTCCATTTTTATTTTTATTTTCAGTAAAACCCGCCCAACTGAAGGAGTTGTATATATTAAACTCTGTTGATTAGAGAGTTCACTAAGGGGAGGTAAAGGTTACATACTGTTACAGACATTACCTGCATCTATGGCAACTTACAGCTGATGACACAATTTGGCAATGGACTAAACCATGATGCGAAGGCAGAAAAGAAAGTGAAAGAAAACCTGACATCTTATCCCTACTCCATGACATGACCGGAAGTGTGAAACCTTAAAATTAGGCAAAGTCAATCCAACCGACGCGATGACTTGCAAAAAATCGCTCGCAAAAAATCGACCCCTCCTTGTAGAAATCTGACCAGTTGAGTGGAGAAATTAATATTTTTGGCCAATTTTTCGATATTTGTCGTCCGAGACGTCAGTCTTCAAAATAATACTGATCTCGTGCAAATCCGTCACTTCTGTCAAAAGTTTTAGGTAGACATAGATATATGCATACATTTAAACAGACAGGTGAGATTTATATTACAGATGGTGTATCTTCTCCAAGTGATGTTACCTCAAGTAATTGCACGAAGCTGGATACTTCACCAGACTAGATGAATTCTCATCCTGAAATCCAGTAAGACCAAGAGATGTCAAAAAAGATAAACTATAATACATTTAAATGGTTAATTAGGAAGAGGAAAATTATGTTCTCAACTTCTTTACTAAGTGAAAATTATGTTCTCAACTTCTTTACTAAGTGTTTGCGATGTAAAAGAGAACTTTAATGGAATATTCGAATATCTATGCATGTCATATAGATATCAAGTGTTAGCCTCCAGAAATGGGGGTGGTGGGGCTTGATTTCTGAGATTTTTGACTGATGATAAATGAAACAAAACAAAGTGTACTAGATGACCCAATCGACGTTGTACATTTCTCTTTTTTCTTTTCTTCTTCGTTCCTTTTATTCTGATTTTCTTTTTTATTTAAGTCATTTATTTATTTAAATATTCTTCTTACTAACGACCTTTATATGTATACATGTCTTTTATTTTCTTCCTTTACTAGAACATAACAGTTTATATCAATTATCAGCATGTTTCTTAGCAAAGCCCAATAACGCTATCACCATCCAAAACGGCCCTACTAAAGCCAGGGACCGTGCCATAATTCCTCTACTAGACTACCTTTACTAACCGACAGCTCCTGACTAACACCAACCACATAACACACTTTTCCAACAGCATTAGGTCATCGATGATCATGGCTCATCAGTCCCCTCTGGTTCAGACCATTTCACCACGAAGTTCTTTGCAGTAGAGTATCTATAGTAGCTTACAATTACTTGCTTTAGGAGCAATGCTCATACAGAGTGGGTAGTCTTAGCCATTGTACCTCAATCAGTATCATTTACCTAACACAACAAAGAGTTAACCAATTCCGGAAGAAACTATGTTTTTTTGTTTTGTTTTTTTTACATGGAGGTCACCACTTATCAAGGCCTGGAAGCCACTCAGGGACAATGGTTATTGCGTGTACAGTAATCAATCGGATAATATCATAGTAATTGTTAGTAATGGAGATTTGATAAAGTGTCTTACTTAAGGGGGCGGTTCATCAGGAATTTGTTTATGTTGGACTTGAAGACATCTAAGTTGTAGTCAGGTGGGAAACAGGCAAACGGAAGAGTGTTCCACAGGCGTGCACTTCTAAGAAAGAAGCTTTTTTCATGGAATCTACGTTTTGATTTTGGCACAGATAAAGAATGAGGAAAATTATTGACAGTGGTTTCAGCTAGACAGGTGTTTTTCGTGAAAGATTGGCGAGGGGGGATCAGAGATTGGGAGAGAGGTTGCAGGGAAGAGAAAAGGGCACCTACCACTAAGCCATGAAGTCTATTTTGTACTCTGTCAAGGCAGGATAGGCTGTTTTTAGTAGCTCCTGCACAGATGTGGCAGCAGTACTCCATCCTTGGACGTACTTGGTTGAAGTTGCTCAACAGTTCATTGATCACCTGCCTGTTGTAACTTCATATAACCTGATCGGGGATCTAAGTGGTACTCGACTTTGCCCAAGGGTTTTCCACTGGATAGCAGAGAGAAGGAGTAGTCTTACTGCTTCTGTTGGTGAAAGTGTTCCACCCTGACACTCTATACAACGCTTAGTATTCTCAAATGGTCACCCATCTGATACTAGCCAGGCTCATCGTTATTTAAATTCAGTGATCTAGTGAGCACCGGTGTATTAATATGACTATGCCACATTTCCAACAGTATTAATGAATAATTGAACACAAGAAATCTGATTGCGTTTGAAGTTGGCATGCTCAATTCCATAAATTACACACACCCTGTCCACATTTGTCTACTACCATTCAATTACACATTATTATTATTAAAATCGTTCTTAGTGTCATGACAGAATGGAAACACAGGATTTCATGCTAAGACGAAACAACATGCTATTAACGTTCTGCATCGACTTAATCAAGAACTAAAGAAAAAGAAGCGCCCCCTATGGCAGGGTAAAAAGAAAATGTCATTCAAGGGGCGTAATTTCGGCTTAAGGGTTTCTGCTTCAAGGGCGACAACTTGTGTCCTTAATATATTACATTTAAGAAAACCCTTAAATATCACGTTGCCAATTTATTTAGTAGCATAGCTATATTCTTGAGATACCTTATGCTTCCCACCACCATTATATATATATATATATATATATATATATAAGATAAATCCGGAAAGGCTTGTCATGGAACACTCAGATACCATCGTATATATTATGCTACCCCGTCATCGCCCAATCTTTCCTACAGCTTTTTCTTTGTCATTCATCTAAAGAAAAGAAACCTGTGAGCTATGATAAAATATTAATGTTTTTCTTTTCTTTTTTTTTTTTCTGAACAGAGGCAAAATTGAATATCAGTGGAATTTATTCTTTAAATTTTTTTTTTTATGCAATCACCAGTCGGATAATCTACGAGAAATGTTGCCTATGGGTGAAGAAGGAGGAGGGGAGAAAGGAGGAGGAGGAGGAGGAGGAGGAGGAGGAGGAGGAGGAGGAGGAATAATAATAAGAAGGTAAAGAATAATTCGAAGAAAAATGTAAAAAAGAAGAACAACAAGAATGTAAAGAACAAGAAAATAAAGAACGCAGAGAATAAGAATATAAAAAAGAGAAAATGAACGTAATAAAAGAAGAAAAAGAAGAATGTAAGGAAGAAGAGGAACGTGATAAAGAAGAACAAGAATGTAAAGAAGAAGAAGAATGTGAAAAAGGAAAAGAGGACAAAGGTGAAAAAGAAGAAGAGGACGAAGGTGAAAAAGAAGAAGAGGACAAAGGTGAAAAAGAAGAAAAAGAATGCAAAGAAAAAGAAGAAGAATCGGGAGGAAAAGAACAATATATAGAAGAATAAAATGAAGAATATGAAAAAGTAGTAGTAGTAGTAGTAGTAGTAAAATGCAAATTAAAAAAAATCAAAATAAAAATTCAAATAAAAAATAATATATAAAAGAAAAATCGATAAAAGTACAGGAGCAAGTTTTGTTTTTATTTCATAATATTTGTTCATGTGACTATTGTTGATTTGTTTATTTAGATTACATTTCTCTTGTTGTGAGATGGGAGACGAGTCCCAAAGGCAGGAATAATCCTAAGACCTGGACTCAGTTACATTTCTCCCCTAATATATGCTTACCGAACCAACTTGCCTTACATTTCTGTATTTCAGTATTCCTGTTGAGATGTAGAAATGGCAAGGTATCGAATCCCTAGTGAGAGTTGATATGGCCAGATTACGAGATAATCATAGTGAACAAGCAGATCCAAACTGGATCTATGCTATTCATGTTAGTTTGCTTGTAATATAAATCCAGGCATGGACACACGTCTGTTTGTCCATGACCGACATCTTTATTTCCCTAGCCAATAACTACAACATGTAACACGAAAAAGGAAACAAAAAAGCAAGACAGCAAAGTGACTTAGTAACACGCTACAGGAGTCTCCAAGGAGTCTCCTACAGCAATCTCCAAGAATTCTTGTACCATCGTCGATCTGTATTCTCCCTGTGGTCTACATTAATGCAGTCGAGTAGCGAGATTTTGCGTATGACCAGTGAGATTTATGAGACCGCTAGTTATAAAAGTTGTGGAAGACCGAACATACAGTCGAAAATCTATTTTTGCAAAAAATAAATTTTTTTTTTCAAAAGACACCCAAGAAAAATAATAAGTGAAGAAAATATATAAACTTTTATACTTTTTACATTAAATTTTTTACGCACACATATATATATATATATATACATATATATATAGTCATCCACAGACAGATTGTTTCGCTGTATCACAGCTCTTTAGTGCGGCTAGATAGCACCCATACTGAACCAGGGATCGAACCTTCAACCAGGTAGTTGATAGCCGGCATTTCTACCTTCTAGTCACTGGAATCGGTGTCATTAAACGATATCAAATGTCTATTTTATATAAACATTTAACCGCTGCTTTTACAGTGTTCGATTTGTTTGTTTATTTATTTATAAAGAGCACTGCGTTATGCTAAGCAAGCAGCAGGTGAAATCATTTATGACAGTGCTCATCCCAAGGAGTGAGGCTTAAATAGTCATTCACACACATTTATGTATTTCTTTCGTTTATCTTTTTTCATGTACGTCGAATTGTGCATGTCAACGTACTTAAAAAAATAAATGGTAAGATGGTCAACATCTTAAAATTTGGAATATAGACTTTTGTCATATATATATATATATATATATATATATATATATATATATATATATATATATATATATATATACAAAATTGGGATAAAATAGGAGATTGGGGCAACAACAAAACATGTTACTAAGAGACCCTTCCAAAGTGTGAAGGTCTAGAAGCGTAAGTAGTGCAGGTACTTTTTTTTTTCTTTTTCGGACATATCCAGCGCCAAAGAGGAACATTTTGGACAAGATAAAAATTAAAACTGTCCCAGCCAAAAAATGATCTCTTCCAATTCTGACTGAGGAAACAACAGATACTACACTTTGAATTATTCATTTGCAGAAAAATGTAAGACATTTACATTAACAGCAAATTAAGCACAAGGCTATTCTAAAGTGTGGGGAAATGGTATTGTTGGTCATCTTTGGCCACAAATGCTAAGAAATGTCTATTCTACTCTTAACTAGGATCATTTCAGTCACCACAATACCGCATTTACACTAGAAGCCTTCCTATTAAAGATATTTCTAAATGATTAGAAATTTAATTGCTTCCAAAATATACATATATATATATATATATATATATATATATATATATATATATATATATATATATACATATAATAGACTTTTTAGTCCTTGAAAAACGGGGAAAAGTTATAGCCCATTGATTTAAAATGAGTGCTTTATGCAAAATTTATGGTTGACTATGGTTAAGTTTGTGCTCATTTTTACATTAAATAAATACGAATCCTATTAATCCCTAACTGCATCAAACGGATACCATAATACTCAGTTCACTGCGCCTTATCATAACAAAGTGTGGAAAGCGCCTCTTTTGAGGGAGGTGTGGGCTTCTACATTAATAAACCTTGTGCCTGACTTGGTCTGCACTTGTGTGGAGAACATACATTTCAGTAAGGACACATTTTTTAATGTGCTGGTTGCGTTCCTAGGACGTTCCTCAACAAAGTGACTCTCCCCTGGAACGATAGTGTTATAAAAGGTCCATATCAAATTTTAACCAGATCGGCCCAGTAGTTTCCGAGAAAACTGAAAGAGAAATATAATATAGATACAAGGATTTAATTGGTAATGAAAAGAAGAGTGAGGAGAAAAGAAAACACAAAAGGTTTGTAAGAACCTCTTAACTCTTTTTGGGTATCAGACGATCCACTGTTTTCCGGTTTGTACAAAACCAAAAAAAAAAACAAAAAAAAAACAAAAAGAAAAACAGATCAATTCTTAAGGGAGAAGGTAATCTAAGTAGGAGGAAAAAAGAAAACTAACGATACTACACCTTGATCCCAGTCAATAAGTATAAAGATTTTTTAGATTTTTGATTAATCGGAATATTACTTATTAAAATACCTTTTTTTTGCAGTTTGTCAATATCTTGAAAAATTGGCCAAACGATGCCGATGTCAGCGATAACTGCCATTTTTTTTCCTGTGCTTATAAATCTAATAAAGAATGCATAGTTTAGGAACAGGTGAATATATATTTGAAAATTTACTTATGAATCTAATTCTTAAACTACACACACTGTAACCGATACGCTGAAAAACTCTCTCTTTATAAAATAGGATAATTTTTCTACCATATTTACGTTTTTTTTTTTTGTATTTTTTTTTCAAATATAATTACGTTTTCTTTTTTAAATATAGTATTAAACCTGCACAGTCTATTACGATCGTCACCGATTAAAAAAAATTTTTTTTATAGTTAACTATAATTTAGGTTTATTTTTTCCACCCTCTCCCTTTAAAATAAAAATATATAAAACTATGTAAACTTTCTTTATCAATGGATTTTGTGTTTTTTAATCGCTTATCTTTTTCAAATAACGATGTTTATATTTTGTCAAATTGTTTAGCTATTTTCTCCAACTCTTCATTATATCGTCAAGGATGAGAGTTCAAACGTTGTTTTAATTTGAATAAAATAAAATACGCATCTAGTGCGCTTGAAAGCCAAATCACAACGTAATATTAGGAAAATAAACAAATATTTTACTTGTTTGAAATTTATCACAAATATATTTCAGATGTATACTCCATCTTCATTGTGTTGTTTTGTTTGTTTCTTTTTTTTCTTTTCTTCTTCCTTGCCATGTTGTAACGTTGGAGAAAGAAGTCTGTTTGTAAAGATCCGCGCGTTGTATCTAGCGGTTGTATTAAAACAACGTTTCTATATGAACTCTCATCCTTCACGTTATTCTCGCGTTGCCTACGCACAGTTCAAACATTTCAAAATACAACCGCTAAATACAACGCGTGGCTCTTTCCAAACAGACTTCTTTCTCCAACTTTACAACATGGCAAGGAAGAAGAAAAAAAAAGAAAGAAAAAAAAACACACTGAAGATGGAATTTGTGATAAATTTCAAATAAGTAAAATATTTGTTCATTTTCCTAATTATTACGTTGTGATTTGGCTTTCAAGCGCACTTGATGCGTAATTTATTTTATTCTTTATTATATAATTTTTCTGCTTAATATAATTTTTTATTTGTTGAATGAACGAAAGGCTCAACTTATTGGTTTTCATGAAAATACTGAGAGGGGACCGCCTACCTAACTACACCCCAAATGAACAGGATGTTGCTCACGGATCTGGAGATACAACATGGGCGTGGTGCCACGCCCATCTGCCTAGAGTATATTAATTTGTTTTGTTATTTTGTGAACTTTTCTTTTCTTAAGAGGAATACACAGTTACTCTCATCAAACCCTGTTCCGGTGTAATGCAATCAAGGCCAACCCATCATAATATTATGCTTATTATTCTGGTCACCCAGAATAGCCATTGAACTTTTTAACTGGTGGAGTCACACTGAGGAACCCATCATGTTATATTTGGGTGTTCCGTGACTAAGATATGCCTTAAGTTGAATTCTTAAATCGAGAACGCCCTTTGCGGTCTCCATTGTGTTATATAGGAATACTAGGTGTTGTATGTGCTCTCTGCTTATCTCTGCATTGTTTCCAGTCATTCTGGATTTCTCCTTGCTGCTGGAATAAAAAAGTGCCGATTCTGGAGAGCTGTGGTTGAGGATTGTGCAGCCCTTGCTTCATAATAACATGCATACAAACTCTTACAGAAGGTATCTATTATCTCTGAAGACTGAACGGAGACTATGATGACAAGGAAATATGTGCAAAACAGGAGACTTTGTTGATTTGGTATCATTGACAGAATAGATGAGAGTTCTTGGGTTGGTAGATGTACAACAGTTTAGGTAGCAGGTTAAGTTCACAGGAAAACATGGAAGAAAGTGATAAAAATGGAGTTGAGAAAAAGAGGGATAAAAAATACTTGGGCAGAGATGTAAAACGGATGTTGAACTAAATATGATAATGAGGATGAACACGATTTTATAAACCATATACACCATAAACGATGACGTTCCTATTTACTTGCCCCCCCCCTCCCACGAGCGCAAAGTAAGACATAAGTGCGTTTTTATTTTATTTTATTTTTTTTATATGTGGGGATATCCAGCTCACCAAAAAACAAGGACTCAAGATTGGGACAAAAATAAAAAAAAAATTGCCACAGTCAAGAAGGATCTCTGCTTCTCTGATGAAGATTAGAACATTGGAGTCATTTATCTTCCACTCACAGTGGGATGATCTGACACAAGGTCAGAAAGTGGGATTTGAAGAGCCCATGCTTGAGGAAGAACACTCTAGCCTGCAAAAATACCTGGCCAACTTTGTTGGCATTCCCCTGTACGGACATGTTAGGCGATTAACAATCTGAAATGGAGAAGCAACATACAACAGTCAATAGGGAACTAGAACTGCACAGGACAAGCAACATACAACAGTCAATAGTGAAAAAGGCCATTTCAAGAATGGCATAGGCTTTGTTGGCGTTGGTGCCGATCAGAAATATGGGGTTATCACATAAAATGTGCTTAAAACTTGGGATTTTACAAAAGTACATTGTTTTCTTAAAAGATTATAAAGCAGCTGTGATATTTTGAAGAATACTGGAAGATGCAGCTATCAAAATGGTTTACAAATCATCTAAGCTTGGATCATAGGCCGCAGTTCATTAGTTTATGGCTTGGCTTCATGAACAAAGATCTAGGAAGGGGCTTGTCCATGAGTTTGATGAGGACTAAGCAGAGTCGCCTGCAACAGCTATGGGTTAGGGTCTGGTCTGTGTTTGGGGCTGGGACTAGTTGGCGTTCTTTCTTCCTGTATTTTCTCTCCTCCAGACAAGTCTGCTGAGTGTTCTCAAAGGAGAAGACTGCTTGATGGATGGTGTGCCGCGAAACACCTAGGTCCACTGCAAGGGTTGACTACTAGCAGTAGTCGATGTAACAGGTACCAAGAGATCGCATCAGTTATAGATCTAGAAAAAAATTATTTCAGTAATGACCTATGCTCCACATCAGTGGGTTTATTGCATAAAAAATGTATTCAAAAACTTGGTATATAACAAAAATGGCATATGTTTTACAATCCTCAGCGATTCGAAAAAGTGGTAAAAAAAATCAAGTATGTAAAATTTTTATTCGTCTCGAAAAACAACTAATGTCGACTGATACACGAGCTCAAGCAAAAATGGTTATATAACAAATACATTGCAGCCATTTTTCTTTTTGGTCATGTACTAGTCAATATTACTTGTTTTTCGAGACGAGCAAACATTTTACATTAAGTAAAACACTAAAAACTTATCCAGCTAAGTAGAAGAGTAACTTATCTTGCCTTTGGTAACATTTATTTGTTATATATTCGTTTTTTTTTTGTTTTTTTTTTTACCATTTTATCGAATCTCTGTCGATTGTAAAACATACCCCAAAAAAGGAAGCAGAACGCATTATGATATTCTGAAGAATACTAGATGATACGGTCAGCAAAACTGTTCAGAAATCATCCACCCCCCCTTTCCCCTCATAGACCATAATTCATTAGTACCAGATTTAGAGTTGAGATATTGGGAAATGTTCTAACGGCAGTTTATATTAGGTGAATACACAAAGGAATGAGGTGATAATTATTTCTTTTTTGTTGCTGTCATTAAATGCGTAAAAATATTACCAAAGAAATGATATTGTTCCCATGAGTAATCGGACTACTTGATGGCACTGGCCTAATGAGACGAATTAGGAAAATGTCTGTGAAAAAAGTGTTGGTACTGCTTGTCCAATCGAAGACAAGCCTTATAGCAAGTTCTGTTTTCTGTATCAGAAACGACTTACAGTAACTGAAACTGGGTGTGTTTACATCACTTTCACCACTATAGACTTTAATAGCTATGGCGTAGTCCCTGGCATTAGTAGCAACTATTTTGGACAATAAGAGCATCTTTGGGTAATGCAAAGAACCACACCAACAATTAATATAAATTGGGTACACAAGTTATGCTATAGCAATTGAAGAATATATATATATATATATATATATATATATATATATATATATATATATATATATATATATAAAAACAGAGATGCGTGTGCCACAGACGATTCCTGATTGGTTAATCCAATAATCACATCTCCTAAAAAACTATTGTTCCTACGCTCTTAAATTTACCATAAAATATTATGGCCTTATTTATTGTCCATCTTGGAAGGGTTTAATTTTTTCCTAACTTGCCATTTACAAATTTCAAAATTACGAAACTTACACCAGCCATCACAATACAACCTCCGACACCATGTCCGCCATTCTGGCGCTAGCCGCACACACGTACACACAACACGAAAACAAACGCTGTCCTACCCAGAACACGCGCACACACGCACACGTTCACTACCGGCCTCTTTAAAACACGTTCTTTTGAAGAGACGATTTTTTTAAGCTGTTGACACACATGTTTTAAAAATCTAGCAAGAATTAATTTTCCTGAAATTTTTCAATATTTAAAAATAAATTATGCCGGCTGATAAAATTTAAAAACTTTTTTTTAAAGCTAGAAAGATAAAATTTAAAAATACTTATTTTTATATATATATATATATATATATATATATATATATATATATATATATATATATATATATATATATATGAAACTAAACTAAAAAAAAAACACGCGTTCACTCGTGGTCTTAAGTTCATTTCGGGTTTGTATTACTGTACACATAGATTCGAAAAAGTTGTCAAAAAACAAATATATAACAAATAAATGTTATCAAAGGCAAGATAAGTTACTTTTCTACCAAACTGGATATATTTTTCGTGTTTTTATTCAATGTAACATATTTATTCAGCTCGAAAAACGGGTTTGTATTACTGTACACATAGATTCGAAAAAGTTGTCAAAAAACAAATATATAACAAATAAATGTTATCAAAGGCAAGATAAGTTACTTTTCTACCATACTGGATATATTTTTCGTGTTTTTATTCAATGTAACATGTTTATTCAGCTCGAAAACCATACAGTGTTTACCGATGTATTGGAAAATTCAAGATGGCGCCTCACTCCCTCTTTAACACGGTAAGTATGGGAAAAGGTGTTATAAATAAAAGACTAGAAAAAATACTATTAAAAACCACCGAATATATGTCAACCTATGTCACGGTAACATATATTGAGCGAGTTTTTAACAGTATTTTATCCAGTTTTTTATTTATAACACCTTTTCCCAAACCTACCGTGTTAAAGAGGGAGTCAGACGCCATCTTTAATTTTCTAATACATCGGTAAACACTGTATGGTTTTCGAGCTGAATAAACATTTTACATTGAATAAAAATACGAAAAATATATCCAGTTTGGTAGAAAAGTAACTTATCTTGCCTTTGATAACATTTATTTGTTATATATTTGTTTTTTGACAACTTTTTCGAATCTATATGTACAGTAATACAAACCCATTAAAAAATATTCATTTTGATTAAAAAAAATATTCATTTTGATTTAAAAAAAATATTGTTCATTTCGATTAAAAAACATTCATTTTGATTTTAAAAAAATTCATTTTGATTAAAAAAATAGTTTAATTTTAATGTTTGTTTATTGTCTTAACTCATATCAAATGTTTTGCTTGTGTTCTGCTTCAAATATTCATAATCTTACATGCATAATTTTAATTTAATTATATTAAATAAACTTCAAGTTTACTACAAATCAAATCGTGTTCCTTCACTTTTTTAAAATGTAATTTATAAGTAATTAAAGAACGCATTCTAATCTTTAAAATCTATAATACAACGAAATATTCAATTGCTTATAATATACTTAAACAAATAACTTGTGTTTTTTTATTATTTTTTTATTATTAATATTAGATGAGTTTCAGTATAAATCATCGTGTTCTTTATTTCAATCCAATTTTGAAGTTTTGTAACGCTGTCTGTAAAAACCCAAATTACTGTTCATTATTGACAGTCTAAGAGTTCCACATATCTTACTTGTTGGGACCTTGGCGATGACGTCATTTTTTCAGCTGGCCGGCCATCTTTATAACGAAGGCCACGCCACAATCCCCCCACCAAAAGGGAAAGCCTGGCATTTTCTCACCCGAAAGGGGGGAGCTTGGTAGTTTCTCCCCCCAAAGAAGGGAGCCGGTGTCCCCCCCAAGGGTGGGGGGTGGGGCGAAGAGGCCAGGAGGAGGTGACTTTTTTCTTTGGGGGGGGGGGGGGGAGAAGCCTCCAGGCACCCTCCTCCCTGAAGGTGGGGTTGGGGATTATATCTCCCTGAAGGGGGAAGGCCAGCACCAAGCATGTAAATCCAGAGGGGTGACTTTTTTTGTTACCCCTCGGAGTGGGAAGGGGGCCGATCACCCAGGCAACGCCGGGTAACCCCTGCTAGTATATATATATATATATATATATATATATATATATATATATATATATATATATATATATATATATGACGATACGTTGAAAAATCCCAAAAGGGAATTTATTCTCAAAACGTATCATAAAAAAAAATGATGTACGTGCCAGCTGTAAAATTATCACAACCAAGTAGCACCTATCCAGATTCTGGATAGTACTTCCGTCGTGGAATGTTCTTATGAGATTCATGGTTGACGAAGTACCAGGCAATGAATATATGAATATGGTTATATATCTATTATACAATGTCGTTTATTGTGCATTAAGATTCAACAACCAAGACAAAATATTAAAAGGAAATAATAATAAGAAAACATGCAGACAGTGTCCAACGGGTCCAAGGGGGGGGGAGGCAAAAATAAACTGTTCAGATAAACACAGCCTCTTTTCTTTCCTTCCCTTTTCTTTTTATCTTTTCTTTTTTTTTTTCATGTGGAAAAATGGTTGAGTTATGTGAGGCAGAAGAAATTATTAAAAAGAAAACAAACAAAAAAAAAACAGTTCAGTCCAGCCAGTCGACGTTTGTGAAATAGGAGGTGGGCGATATTGAACAATGCTTAGCTATGAGGACGTGCATTCAACCGATGGTTAGGTATCCGTTAAAATTCAATGTTCCAATGTTATAATGGGAGGCAGTCCCATTTCACTGACATACGAGTCGATATCCTTCGAAGTTCGTTGCCCACTTGTCTTCCTTCGTTTTTCTTTCTCGCTTATTTCTCACCCACTGACGTTCGGATGTTTAATTCCCACATATCTGAGCCAAGGTATTTTCGTAGTTTTGATGAGTTCCCTTTTCGACTCCAGGAATAAGACTCGGTTGAGAGAGACTTCATTTTACCGCATAAATTGCGTTGCTGGTGTTCATATGCCCTCTCCACTCGGGGATGTATCTCATTCCAATATCTCTGAGTCGAGGTGTTTTCATAGTTTTGCTGTGTTTCCTTTTCGACTCTAGGGATGAGGCTTAAGTCGAGTGAACTTCCAATTTATCAAGCGAATCACATTGGCTGGTATCTGTCGCATTTTTATTATCGACATTCGTTCGGCGATGTGATCAGCTCCATTTTTTTAAATTGATCCTACTGCTTCCTTCTCTACGCATGTAACTTCCGCAAAAAAGGGTTTTTTCTTCCTCCTTTTTCCTGCACACTGCTTCGTTTGGGGTGGAGGTGGGGTTTCTGAATGGTTTCTCGTCGTGGCCTTGGCCTGTGTTTTTGACGGATGACTTGGTGAGGGGATGGGGATGGGGTGTTTAACTCGCTTTCTTTTAGGAGTAATGCGCAGATATTTCATTGCCGAATATCTCTATAGTAATGAGTTGGGGCGGGAGTGTCTGGCAGATAGATATTCAAAATAAAATTTAAAAAGAGAGAAGGGAGAGAAATGGTCACTTCTGCATTATGCTCTGTTTTCCTGTGACTATATATATATATATATATATATATATATATATATATATATAAAATTTAGTACATATAAATCTTTAAACTCCTCCTGTTTCCTCTGTCTATACGAAAAATTCTTTATTGTCAATTTCAAAAATAGAGATAAATTATTAAACATTAGAAGTGAAACATCAATTATTTGTAGACATGACAAATCCCACCTCCGCAACAACTTCACACCCTACTAAAGTTCATCTAATGCAACTCCCTCAATCTAATAATTGCTCACTTTAACACTATTACCCTACCCATTGTAGCTTATTACTACAAAAACACTTTACAATCATTAACTATTACATCATAAACTGCTCCTCATCCCTTATATCGCCCTATATCCAATTATTCATTTTGTAGTATAACCAAACACCCATACTTCTAATTATCTGTATTTTTGTTTTAATCCTCACTAAACTACACTACTGTATTAACTGTTAACTTTTTGGATATATTCTCCGTTTTCCTTATACCTTTAATTTCACACTTACTATTTATTAATTGAGAAATTCTTATAAATTTAGTAACTATTAATCTTTAAACTTCTATTTCTTATATTTATACAAAAATTCTTTATTTATGACTACAAAGAGTAAGATAAATTATTAAACTTTTGAAGTTAAAACATTAGCTATTTGAAAATCGTTATTTCCATGGCAAGTGCTCGTCCGAGCGCCAATCTCTGGCCCCCCCTCACCAATCTTTCACGAAAAACACCCGTCTGGCTGAAACCCCTGTCAGTAATTTTCCCCACTCTTTATCTGCGCTTAAATCAAAACATAGATTCCATGAACAAAGCTTCTTTCTTAGAAGTGCACGCCTGTGGAACTCTCTTCTGTTTGCCTGTTTCCCACCTGACTAAAACTTGGATGTCTTCAAGTCCAACATAAACATATTCCTGATGAATCGTCCCCTTAAGTAAGACAGTTTATCGAATCTCCAATACTAACGATTAAAACGATACTATCTCATTGATTACTGTTCACGCAATAACCCTTATCCCCAAGTGGCTTCCAGGCCTTGATAAGTGGTGACCTCCATGTAAAAAAATACGACAATCCCACATCATTAGCAATTCCACACTCTTAAAAAATTCATCTAATATAATTTTCTTAATTTACTAATTACACACTTTAACATTAATACCTTACCCACTTTAGCTTATGACTAACAAGTAATTGACAACCATTTACCTACCCATCATTAATTGCTCCTACTTTCCTCAACTTTTACATCTTTTATATCGTTTTATAACGTTCCATATCTAATTATTCATATTGTATTGTAACCAAACACTCCTATTTCTAATCATTTGTATAGCTAAGCAAGTTTTTTTGGGATCCTTAGAGAAAGACTAGTAATAGATGCACCATCCCAGATTCACCATGCATTGGCGAATGGTTCCTTTGATATATGATACTCTGAGGTGTGAGTGATTTTCTACCATGGTAGAGGGAGCCCACCTTCTTTGCAGCAGCCTTGACAATGTCTTCAATGTACTTGTTCCAACTAATGCTGCCCGTGAATATTAACTTAGACTTTGAATGGTGAGCTCTTGGTTAATTATTATTAGTCATGGTAATCGGTGATTGAGAAAGTTTTTTTTCTAATGGAAAGGCGCATAGTCTAATAGCTAAGCAATTCCCATTTAACTCCACACTATTTTATAGTGTCACTTTTCTATTATTGACGTTAGTTAGTTTTTATAAATATTGCCATTAAAAAAAAATGTTCTCTTTTAGCTTTTGTTTGTATATATCTAAGCCCATTAACTATTTTGAACCCTCTCTTTTCAACATCAAATACTCACCAAACACCCCCTTTTTTTTTTAATTTTTAAACCCCCCAAATTTCCTCATTTTTCCTTATTACTAACCCTGTATTCTAACTATTCTTAATTTTTACTTGAACAACACAATCCTCGCAAACCCAATACAAATAATAGGATGTATTTTAAATGTAATTAACTGGATGTATGTTAAATATGTACCATGTGATTGCTTTCCTATTCAAAATTTTTAGGGCTTTTGTATAAGTTATAGAGGACGTATGTTAAATGCAATCAAATAGACGTATGTTAACATTACAGCAGTGATAAATATCCCAGAAAAACCTTTCACTTTATATAAACGCTTCTCACCCCCTCAAAACATCTGCCTTGTTGGTACATTTAAACTCATTTTAAATATGTTAACCCACCTCCATCACTTTCTAAATTCTACTGATTTTGTCCGTATCTATGCATCTTACTTTCCTTCTCTTTCCTTTTCCTTCTTTCTTTATGCAATTAATGTTTTTTATAATTATATTTTTCTATCTCTTTCTATTTCTCTCGTTTTCTTAATATCCACACGTGTCCCTCAAAAAGCATATCCCCCCTTCTCACTTTAGTATTTTACTATTTGAAAAAAAAAAACAGGTAGAGAAGTCTGTGGAAACAATTGAAATGGTCTAAGCTAATAATGGTTGTAAAATATATTCAGCTCTACTAACGTATTGAGCATTTTTCATCCTGTTTTTTTTATCACTTATACTGCTATATATATATATATATATATATATATATATAGTGTAACCTAGATATAAGAGACTTCTTACAGCTCTCTTATAGCCGGGCTACACTTATATTCGGATGTCTTATATCCGGGTTGCCCTGTACATTAACACATTCTCTACTTTGGGATCAGAGAATCTTATATCTGGTTTTCTTATATTGAGGTCTCCTATTCCCCATTAAAGTGTATATATATATATATATATATATATATATATATATATATATATATATATATATATATATATATATATATATACTCGTGTTTTTTTATATTCAAAAGTAATGGACTAATGAATTCAACGAGGTTGTTAGATAGTGCTCGATAAAAAGAGCTGATAATACTTGTTTATTGTTATATAAACATGCTCACATCCCGCTGCTACAAATAGCCACTTGTTTCAATCAAACAATAGATATCATCAGGCAGCGACTTGACTATTAAAAAGTTCACTGAATAATTATAAGGTTATTCATTGAACTTTTGAATAGTCAAGTCGCTGCCTGATGATATCTATTGCTTGATTGAAACAAGTGGCTATTTGTAGCAGCGGGATGTTAGCATATTTATATAACAATAAACAAGTATATATATATATATATATATATATATATATATATATATATATAAGTTCGGTCGTTCAATTTTAAATTCTGAAAAAACAACATATAGAGACATATATTCGATTTAAGAATTTATTGTTTGACAAAGGAATATATAGAAGAGGTTATTCTAATTCTTCTTATATATTGCTCTATTCTTACATATTGAGCTTTTCCTTTTTGGCTAGGATCTCCTTGAAAGTATTACTTTAAGTAATATCTATCAGGATTTTTCATCTGAATTCTATCAGTGTCTTATCTCGTTTATATATATATATATATATATATATATATATATATATATATATATATATATATATATATATATATATATATACTCGGGTTTTTTTATATTCAAAAGTAATGGACTAATGAATTCAACGAGGTTGTTAGATAGTGCTCAATAAAAAGAGCTGATAATACTTGTTTATTGTTGTATAAACATGCTCACATCCCGCTGCTATAAACAGCCACTTGTTTCAATCAAACAACAGATATCATCAGGCAGCGACTTGACTATTCAAATGTTCAATGAATAACCTATGATGTGAGCATGTTTATATAACAATAAACAAATATATATATATATATATATATATATATATATATATATATATATATATATATATATATATATCCAAGGTTATTATTTTTTGGTTTTACATAAGCAGTAATATGTTGCTTCACAGTCATGAGCAGTTTGCAAACTTTGCTTTCGTATAAGCTGTATTGCCATAAGAGGACTCTAGTTACTAGTAATTAGCTTACTGAAACATGCTCATGACTGTGCGGCAACATATAATTGCTTATGTAAAAACCAATAAAAAGCAAATACTGGGTTGGTGCCAAAATAATGTCGTCTTTTAACGTTCAACTTCCAAAGATCATAACTCCTTTTATAATAAACTTTATTAATCGAAGTAAGAACCATTAGAATCGACACATTTTTGCCAACGAGAAACAAATTTATTTACCCCATTAGCATAGAAATCCGGAGTTCTGAAAGTGATGAAGTCATCGAAGGCCGATTTGGCATCATCTCGGTTTTTGAAGCATTTTTTGCACGGGGAAATTGTCGAGATGCTTGAAAAAGTGATAATCGGTGGGCGAGAGGTCCAGTGAATATGGCAGATGAGGCAGAGTCTCATAGCCCAATTCGTTCAGCTTCTGTAGGGTCAGTTGAGCAACATATGGGCGAGCATTGTTAATGGAAGAGAATTGGTCCCTTCATATTGACCAATCTTGAGCTCATACATTGGAGCTTCTGGTGCATTTCGTAAATTTATCGGCAGTACTTATCTGCTGTAATCGTTTCGCCCAGATTCAAGATGCTGTGATGGATGAGACCACCAAAAAGTCACCATAATATTTTTTTGGAGCAATTTCGGCCCTGGGAAGTGTTGTGGAGCTTCTCCGGCATCCAACCACTGTGCCAAACATCAAAGGCATGCTCCCAGTTCTGAACCTGTATTGAGGCGATGATTAAGGCTGAAGGCGGCTACATTGAGTAAATGTCAGATTTATTACATAATCAAGTAACCTGAATTGATTTTTTCAATAAAAGTTTTAAAATAAAACAGTATATATATATATATATATATATATATATATATATATATATATATATATATATATATATATATATATATATATATATATATATTACACTAGATTACCCGTGGTCCGTTGAGTCAGTATATGTTATGGCTAACTATGGAATAGTGAGTATATTAATTATGGTAAATATATGCGAGCTTGCACATACAACAATGGCCACCGCTTTTAACATAAGGAATTACATTGCTTAATATCCGGAAACTACTTACTTAAGGAAAATTTAAATGCGGTATTCGTTTACATGATACCCGAAAACCTTGAAAAGTCGTCATTTTAAAGGAAAATTTTATGGTGGAAACCAAGTAAATTTTTTTTTTGTCTTTTTCGTTGAAATCTACCGCGGATTCTAAAAAACCCAAAAGATATTGAACAAAAAGTAAGCTAGATGTTTTAAGCCTGAAAAAAGAAAAAAAAAAAAAAAAAAGAAAGAAGCAATCGATTAAAATTTAGACGAACTGCCATGATGTTCTTTTTTTTTTTTCGTTGAAATCTACAGTTTATGTTTCGTTGAAAAATGTAAAACTTGTTGTGAACAATAGAAAAAGGAGGTTTTTGCAATTTAACTAATCGCCCATCTCATCCGGCAACTGAGAGATAAATATTGAAGTCGGGATAATTTTAGGATTTACTTTCCCGTCTTTAAAATCAATAATGTCTGGTCAATCAGTGAGATACACTTTTTA
>NC_136511.1:65640010-65667510 GCF_053919585.1 Euprymna scolopes
TTTCTCCCGAACTCCTCCCTCTCTCTCCTAAATCTCTTTCCCTTTTTCTCTCTTCCGTTTAAAGAATTCTGTTATCAAGCTAGCGGGGATCTTTCATTTCATATGTGCCAACACTGCTCTTGTTGGCAGAACCAAGTCAGAACTTTATTTCGTTTCTCTCTCAATACTTAACAGATGGCCGTAAAATGATAAGTTTCACTGATACCGACCGGCCTTTCGTCCACAGTTGTCAGTTTTATTTCCCATTGAAATGCTTGTTTTTCTGAATCTCCAAAACGGAAAATATCATTCTTCCATGGAATCTGGATTGATTTCAGAATGGCAACAGAGATATGAGTGACAAAACGCATTCTTGATTTTACGACCGAGGCATCAAAAGAGGCTGGCAAATGTGCACTGAGAATTATGGTACCATTAAAACGATTTTTCTACATAAAAAAAATAAATTCTGGAGCACAAAAGGTCGCTCGTTTTAATGGAACCATTTCAGTCTTCATAGCTCTTTAAAGTTTTAGTTTTTTAGTTACTTTTGAAACGACCATCGTATATATATTGTTTAATCTTCAAACCGTTAACTTTTGAATTTCATATCAGCAGTGCTTTTAATGCAGTAGAATTTTATCACTTAACAGTACACGGCGGACCAGCGTTTTTCTACTAAATCGGACATTACCCTCACCAACAACATCTGAGAGAAACGTGCCAGGCATAACATCCATCAAAATCACGTTAGGTAAAAAAAAAAATAGAAGAAAAAACAACTTATATTCCTTAATGAAGATTCTATTATGGATCGAAATATCGAATTTGATTTTAATAAAATAATATGTTTATTTATTAAAAAAAAGAATTATGCACTTGTTTGCTCTTCAAACCATTACATTTTGAATGCGTATATATATATATATATATATATAGTACAAAATTTGTTGAAATTCAAAGACTTACATTTTTTTCTTTTATATAACTCTTCTTTATTTATTTCATCTTGAATCTCTTCATCACAGCTTTCGTTAATGGGATGGCAATTCTATGATTTTATGTTTTCATAGAAATTTTCTTTCTCATCAACTCGTCAGATGTGATTTCAATCCGATGTTACCAACAAAAAGTTAGTTTTGTACATGATAAATTCCATCCTCACGTTGTTACAAGTCGGCCTATATATATATATATATATATATATATATATATATATATATATATATATATATATATATATATATATAGGGTAAGCTAAAGGTAGGTATACAGTAAGAAAAAATTATTTAGAGATCACATATGCATAAAACTATATGTAATAAGTCAATTGTAGTAATGAAAATTAAATGTTATTTATTCAAACTATTTTCCTTCTTGATTTACGCAGATTTCAAGTCTGCCTCTTATGCTTCGACAAACATTTTCTATTTTCGGCTCACCCTGTATATATATATATATATATATATATATATATATATATATATATATATATATATATATATATATATATATATATATATATATATATAATAGTTTTTAAATATTAATTATTATTTTTATGGATACAAGCACTAGTGTAGGAAGTCATAATTATTGCTGATTAAAAGATTGGAAGCTAGCCACTCTTTACTTCATAGGATAGAGCATAAGAATTGAGAGAAGTGAAGTGACTATAAATGTCAATACAGCAACCATACATTATAAACAGTTAGAGCGTATTCAACGACCGGAAATCGATATATATATATATATATATATATATATATATATATATATATATATATATATATATATATATATATATAAAATTCTTACGTATATGATGAATACGTTTTGAAAACTGAAAACAACGCATTTCTTTTAATATAGAAACAATTTTATTTGCTTATATCAGATATATTTCGATGCTAAATATCCTTATCAAGGTAGAGTCTTTTTCTTTTCTTTTCCTTGACCGCATGACGGAATTATGCGTGCGAGGGTGATGATAGTAGCCCGTGCACGGCTGGCGCGACACCCTGCTGATGACTGTTTTTATTTAAATATCGAGCCGTTACCAAGAACATCGGGCTACTACCATCACCCTCGCACGCAGAATTCCACCATGCGGTCAAGAAAAAGGAAAGAAAAATAAAACAGACTCTAAATTGATCAGGATGTTTAGCATCGAAATATATCTGATATAAGCAAATAAATTTGTTTATATTAAAAAAAGCGTTGTTTTCAGCTTTCAAGACGTATTCACTTATATACGTGATTATTTTCAATTTTCAACTGACACAACGCTTCAAAAGCAGGTAAAGAAGAAACAATTCTTTCCTAATACGCATATATAAGTTATAAAAATATATATGGCAATCAAGCTACACAATATTCTACGTTTCATTTTCGTGATGTCTGACGAATTCTCACGAGAATGAAACGCAGAATATTCTGTGTAGCTTAATTGTCATATATATGTTTATAACTTACTACCTATATATTTTTTATAACTTACTACCTAGCTCTACCTATATATGAGCACTCTTGAAGTAAATACTGAAAATTTACCCATAAAATTATATTTTCGTATATTAACATGACGATTAAAAAGAGTAAAAAAAAAAAAAAATGAAAATGAAGGTTAGCTAACCAGGTTTCGTTCCTCGCCCAACAAAGGTAAATCGAAAAATTGCGATTAAAAAAAATTGTCATGAATATGCCGGGGGGAGAGAAAAAAATAAATAATAATAAAAAAAAAATAAGCGGGGGGAAAAATTACATAGAAATCAAATTAAGGACACCACCCCCACCCCGCTTATTTAAAAAAAAAACATTTTCTTTCCCGCCATATTCACGACAATTTTTTTTTTTTAATCGTAATTTTCCTCGATTTAGCTCTGTTGAGCAAGGAACGAAATCTGGTTAGCTAGTCTTTATTTTTATTTTTTAATCATCATGTTAATTGGTCTATATTTAGCCATAATGTATATATATATATATATATATATATATATATATATATATATATATATATATATATAAAAGTGAAAATGTGTGTGTGTGTGTGTCTGTGTACACTTCCCTACCAAATAACTGTCAATTTTCGGTCTACAGACTCGAGATTTGACATAAGGGATATTTAGATTTGGCAAAATCTTTTTAATCGGTTTGCGGCCAGAAATTTGGCTATTAAGAGGTCAAAGTTCAAGGATTTAACCTTTGAGAACTCTACCAAAGTCTTTCGCCAATTGTAGGTCTAAACACTTTAAAATTTAGATGTTGGTTACTTGGACATGGATCAAACTTTATAATTTGATTTAAACCCAAAACAATAAATGTTTAGGGGTCATAATTGGGGTTAAAGTTTTAAAAAATTGACCTCTGTGGTCTCTACCAAATTACTCAGCCAATTTTTGGTCTAAACATTCTAAATTTTACATAAAGTGTATTCAGACATAGGGCAAGCTTTTTAATTTTTTTTTTTTTTTTGCTGAAAATTTGGTTTCCAAGGGGTCAAAGTTCAAAATATTTTTCCTTTGCGGTCTCTAGCAAACTATTAAGCCAATTTTGGGCTTAAACATTTGAAAATTTACATAAAGGGTATTCAGACAGGCAGCAAGCTTTTTAATCAGTTTTGGAGCGAAAATTTAGCTGGTAAGAGGTTAAAGTTGACAGAGTTGACCTTTGCAAACTCTACCAAACTCATCCGCCAATTTTGGGTCTAAACACTTGAAATTTAAGATGTAGATTACTTGGACATTTTAATTTAATTTGAGCCCAAAACAATAAATGCTAAGGGGTCAAAATTGGGGTCAAAGTTAAAAAAAAGTTGACGTCTGCGTCTACCAACTTTTTCCTATGGTAATTAAGGAAGCCTATTATATAGAAAGGTATTACTGTACATATGTACACTTTTTAATATATACATATGCACATAAAGTTATGAACAGTACGTAGTGCCCTAGCAAAGCCGGGCAGAACTGCTAGTATATATATACACACACACACACATTTCGACGTTTGGTCGTTGAATATGCTCTGACTGTTTAGAATGTGTGCCTGCTGAATTGATATTTATATACATATATGAGTTTTCATGTGTGTGTGTGTGTTTTCTGGAGGAATTGTATTTCACAGCTATGAACCTGCCTTATGACAATGTATATATCTAGTAGGGATTATACACACCAAATTTCACATTCCCACCTATAATAACTTAACAGTTTAGTTTGACAGAGAGACAGACTGACAAACATCTCTCATATCAGTATAGATTGGGCCATGGTAATAGTCCGATTTCATTGGTACTACTGGTCGTCACACGGAGCTATTTTCAGCCAGTATTCTGCCAATTTCTTGGACAACACATTCTGTTCGCTTAAAGAACGAATCCAATGGAATCTGACTGACGTAAAAAGATGACCCATAGCCAAACTAAAATAAGTTTAGTAAATATATTTTTACTTTTCTTAAAAATAAAAAAAAATTATCCTTCACCCACCCACCTCTTCCGCAAAATATACAAAGAATTCATGAAAGCGATGAGGGCAAATTTAATATGGCGTTCAATCTGCATAATTATTAGGCATTTCTAGTTGTAAAGTATTCTTTCTTTCGCAGAGGATAACCCTCAAAATACCATGAGGTCATGTCTGTAAAGTTCAGGTCTCTTGTTGGTATGTATTTACCAAGACAATCATCGTACTCCACAATGCTACCGTCGCTTATGTTTAAAATTATATTCTTGTATCTGTCTGTTTTCCCACTTAAAAATGCAATTAAAAGCAAAGCCCTATACTAAAAACCATAATATTTATCTAGAAATCCAAGGTTAACAACATAATTTATAAGAGCTTGACGTAGTAAAAGCCACCCACAGTTTTCTATTCACCAGTTCGATTCCTGCCGCCGATCATCACTGACCGTCATCCCGCATGTGATTTGACCTTTAGCTCCATACTCTATAACCTAGGTTATTTTGAAAACACGGCTGGAAATGTTTTCTCAATCATTAAATCATTTCTCTCCAATAGGCTCATAAGAGTGGTGGTAGATGGACAAAAATCGGAGGCCTGCAATATAAGTGCTGGAGTCCCTCAGGGGTCAATCCTGGGCCCAACTCTCTTCCTGATCTACATCAATGAGCTCCCTAAACACATACTTAAATCATTCGTTGACATCTATGCTGATGACACGACCATCTACGGCAACACATCAAAGACTGTAAATGACAAAGTTCTCTCTGATTCTCTCTCCTCTGATCTCGAGCGCGTGGTTCAGGGGGGGGGGAAGACGTGGCTGGTTACCTTTAATGCATCTAAAACCAAACTCCTATCTTTACATCATCAACTCCCTGATCCCCATCTGGCATCAATTGAAATGGATGGCTCTCGTCTAGGAGAAGCCTCGTGTTTTGACAAGCTTCTGGGTTTGTCCTTTACTCCTGATCTGAAATGGAACACGTACATCAAGTCTGTTGCCAAGGTCGCTGGAAAGATGGGGGGATCCTTCTACCGCTCCAGAAGATATCTCACTACTGATGCAATTCGCTATCTATATAAAAGCCAAGTACGTCGAAGGATGGAATACTGCTGCCATATCTGGGCAGGAGCTGCTAAAAACAGCCTATCCTGCCTTGACAGAGTACAAAATAGACTTTGTGGCTTGGTGGGGGGATGCCCTTTTCTCTACCCTGCATCCTCTCTCCCACAGAAGAGACGTTGCAAGCCTATCCTTGTTTTATCGTTATTTCCATGGCAGGTGCTCGTCTGAACTCCAATCTCTGGTCCCCCCTCGCCAATCTTTCACGAAAAACACCCGTCTAGCTGAATCCACTGTGAAAAATTTCCCCCACTCTATATCTGTGCCTAAATCAAATCGCGGATTCCATGAACAAAGCTTCTTTCTTAGAACTGCACGCCCGTGGAACTCTGTTCCGTCTGCCTGCTTCCCTCCGGACTACAACTTGGATGTCTTCAAGTCCAATGTTAACAAATTCCTAATGAACCGCCCCCTTAATTAAACACTTCATCAAATCTCCACACTAACGTAATGTACTTGCAATAACCCTTATCCCTGAGTGGCTTCCGGGCCTTGATAAGTGGTGATCACTGTGTAAAAAAAAAAAAACGAACGACAATGAGCCTTTTAAATCGAATACAAGACGATTTTTAGATGTTATCACTTCCAGCCTTAAGATTGATCTAAGGTCTCTGCTTTATCGTTATTTTCATGGCAAGTGCTCATCTATGGTCCCCCCTCGCCAAACTTTCACGAAAAGCACTCGTCTAGCTAAAACCTCTATCAATAATTTCCCACACTCTTTATCTGTGCTTAAACCTAAACAAATGAGCAATGCTTCTTTCTTAGAACTGCGCGACTGTGCAACTCTCTTCCATTTGCCTGCTTTCCAGCTAAGTACAATCTGATTGTCTTCAAGTCCAACGTAAACAAGTTCCTGATGAACCGTTCCCCTAAGTAATCCAATTTACAAAATTCCCACTACTTATATTTACTACGCTATAATCACAATGACTAATGTATACCCATTAACCTTTATCCTCGAGTGGCCCCCGGGCCTTAATAAGTGGTGATTCCTGTGTAAAAAAAAAGTCGTGTGAAAATGGGCGTTTTTTTCCACCCTTGTGCCCCATCTTGACGATCTGAACTCTCACTCATTATCAACTTCTATTTCTGGGCGTCTTAACAAGTTGTCAATAAAATTTAATTATTTTTATATAAATAGATTTTATGATTATTATCTTTTCATATATCCTTTCCATTTAAAGAGTCTTTGTCGGGGATGAGTATCTCTAACGCTTTAGCGTTGGGTATATAAACCTTTGTATACCCGTGCTGTTTTTGTTGTAACCCATGGTGTTGGTAGTTGTACACGACTGATCTCCCAGTCGTCACTGGTTATGAAACTCGAGCTGCTCCTTAGTTGATGAAAAAAAACAAAAAAACAAAACAAAACAAAAATACAGTTGGACACATGTTGCTTGGTTATAAAAGCTTTTAATTAAAACAAAGCAGAAAACATTTTATATATATATATATATATATATATATATATATATATATATATATATGCATGCATATGTTATCAACAGTACATAGGGCCCGACGAGCAAAGCTGGGCTGAACTGCTAGTATATATATATAATATATATAATAATGAAATATTTCAGATAACTTGCGTCATATCTTTTCTTTGATCCTTTCTAAATTCCTGATTAATTTTTGAGTTTCTATCTAGACCTGGCAGATGTATTTTCCGTACTCGTCGTGTACCCTAGCACTTTTGATTCTTTCCAGGATGGTATCAAATGTTTCGAGGTGGTTTTGACCGAAACCGTGTGATAGCATTAATAGCGTATTAGTATTAAAAATATTTAATCTGTTTTCACTGTTATCGAAATAAATTTAATTAGTGGATGGCTTTTTTTTTAATTTTTATATGCAGCGCTACTTAACATCTGTATTTTTGGTTTGTTAGTTTTATATTCAAATATAATTATGTTTTCTACAATATTTTTTTCGAAAGTGAAGAGTAGGGCGGTTAAGATATTACAAGCGCTGCACATAAAATCTAAAAAGTCGTCAATTAATAAAATTAATTTTGATAAAAATGAAAACACCCTAAAATGCTTTTAATTCTAGTTCCACAAACAATTAAACGTTTTAATTGATTTGAATGCCGTTTTGGTTTTTATCTATTTGTTATTTTAGTTTGTCGTTTAAATGTTCTGATACAGTAGTTCTGCAATGAAAAATTTTCAGAATTTGAAGAAAAAGTAGGACTGTTTATTTTTAAGTGTTGAGTTATTTAGTTGGTGTCAGGAAAGTGCATATATATATATATATATATATATATATATATATATATATATATATATATATATATATATATATATATATATATATTCGGAATGTTATAAAATAAAAAGTCGATTAAAAAGAAAAAAAAAAGAAAAAAAATCACGAAAGGCAAAAAGAACGAAAACCAAAGCGCTTTTCGTACAGACGGACTTTTTCAAAGATATGCGTCTGTAAGGAGGGATAGAATTTTTTTTGGGGGGGGAGAATTGTTGTAATATAAAAAAAAGCAAACTCTTGGAAATAGGCTGGTGATCTCGGATGTAACGCGGCACATGCTGGGCGATTCTAACCTGAAGACACTGTGCCGCGTTACATCCGAGATCATCAGCCTATTTCCAGGAGTTCCCAATTAGTAGAATCGGCTATTGGACAACATTTAGTAGATGAAAAAAAAGACTGTGCTTCTACATTCTCTTCGGATTGTTTTTCTGTTTTATACAGAGGACGCATTAAGTTCCACCTGTCTGTCCTCGAGGCGCTTGCCATTAGTTTCAGCCCCCCCCGCCTACTTTGTGTAAGCAGAAAAACCGTCGCTGGCAGTTGGAACTATTTCGCGGGACACATTCCATCTAAGGTTCTTGTTTATTATTATTATTACAACAATTCTACAAAAAAAAAAAAAAATCTATTCCTCTTCACAAACGTATGTCCTTGAATAAGTCCGTCTCTACGAAAAGCGCTTTGGGTTTCGTTCTTTTTGCATTTCGTGATTTTTTTTTCTTAAACTACTTATTTATTTTATAAAATTCCGAATAGTGTTCACTTTTTTCTTGGGGTGTATTACACTTCGTAAATCTTTTTTAATCGACTTATGTATTATTTTTCACCATACGATTATGGTTCACTTCTTTCCCATTATTTTAAAATTTTGCTATTCGAATAAAGTTATGTCTCATTTATTGAACCATTATAGCAAAAAAATTCATACATTCATTAAATCACATAATTAGCCTGAGGAACAAGATCACTTCCCTCAAATGTAAAATCAAGCTCCTTCGAAGTTGCATATCCAATTATGTTGCCCCGGGTTATATCTCCAGACGCATTTCTAAGATTAAATGTAGGAATTCTTGGAACCTTACTCTTGCCTTTCTTAAAGACGAAGTTACCTTTTTACTCCGATTTGTTTTTGAGCCTACGTAATAAACATCACTTGATCTGGTCTTCCGCGTGGAAAACGTTATCGCCTTTCGATAAATTACGATTTTCTAAGCTACTTTCAGTTAAAGATGCTAAGTGCCGTAACTTTAACAATCAAAAGTTTACGAATTTTTAAAACTTTTTGATTAAAAATAAATTTGGTGAGCCTTCATTCTCTGATAAGCACATATTTAATTTTTCGAAATTTAAATTGTCTGACGTTGACACATTTGTTTTGTCTAGGGGTCTCGAATTTTGTGTTTCCCCTTGCAAGATTGATGTTACTCAAGCGTTTAGTGCATTTGAGATTTTATTTCCTCAAATAAAAAGTCACGGTTCCGGTGACAATTTCAATCAAGTTAAGTTTCGTTTGACAGAGCTTGCCAATAAATTTAGTCAGTGTAATATTTCCTCTCGCCATTTTATTTGGCAAAGAAATCATTTTATTGCGGCAAAGTAATTAAAATGCAATCATAACATTTACATTTCCCGGTCAGACAAAGGTGCAGGCGTGGTTATTCTCGACCACCAAGAATATGTTGCAAAAATGCTTTCTATTTTAAACAACAATAGTAAATTTGTTTGTTTGGGTTCCCTGGACGATACTGCTTCCACTGAGACCAAAATCCAAAACAAGCTACTCCGATGGCATAAACGGGGGTTTTTGTCCAAGGAGGTTTATAATACTATACGACCAGCGTCCCAGAATTTATGGTTTGCCTAAAGTTCACAAGCTGGATATTCCATTGAGACCAATCTTGTCGATGGTAGGCTCGGCCCAACACAATTTGGCCAAATGGTTGGTTGAAATTCTTGAACCAGTCTGTTCTTTCTATTCAACTTATTACACTCCTGACTCTTTTCATTTTGCTTCGGCAATGAAGGAGTTGCGTCTTACTAGTAATTCTTGTTACCTAGTCTCTTTTGACATTAATAATTTATTTACAAATGTCCCTCTTGACGAGGTCATTAATATTTGTGCTGATTTTTTTTTTATATAGATGCCCCGACCACCTTCGCTCGTTTCCTGGGGCGGTATTTGTCGAACTTATGGAATTGGCTACTAAGTCCGTTGCCTTCAGTTTCAACAACGTTATGTATCGCCAGGTTGACGGTATATCGATGGGCTTCCTCCTGGGACCAACTCTAGCCAATATTTTTGTCGGTTTCTTGGAACAGTTGCTGTTCAATAAGTGCCCAAGACCGATCTTTTACATGCGCATATTGAAGATGTGTCTTTCTTTAAATTATTAAACGATTTGCACCCTCCCATCGCATTTACGATGGAGGTAGAAAAAGACAACTCCCTTCCTTTATTGGATGTTTTAGTTTCGAAATGTGGGTCTTCCTTTGTCAGGTCCGTTTATAGAAAACTTACTTTTACTGGTCTGTACCTCAGTTGGGATTCTTTCGCACCAACAACTAGGAAGATTAATATTATTAGAAATTTAATCCATCGGCCACTTGCCATTTGCTCTCCTTCTTGTATCGATTCAGAAATCGATAATATTAAACGAATTTTCATTATGATGGATATCCGCCTCCATTGGTTAACAATATTGTCGACAAGAAAATAGAATCCTTTTTTAAGCAACCTAAATATGGTCCATCTAGATTCCCAGTATACCTCAAGTTACCCTGGATTGGATCTGAAGGCTAACGTATTGGAGACAAAATTTCCTCTCTTGTCACTTCGAATTTTGGTGCTTTAACCCTCCAAATTGCTTTCTTTACAAAGTACGCTTTTCCCTCTTTTCGTAAGGACGTCTTGTATATCTCGTAGTCAAGTAATATTGTTTATAAATTTCATCTGTCTGTCCTCGAGGTGCTTGCCATCAGTTTCAGCTCCCCTACTCTACGGTCATCCCTGCAAAAGTGTAGATCTTAAACTCTTTGATTTAAAAAAGAAAATAGGAGGCCTTACTTTTGTAACAACTCTCGTATTTAAATCCAACCCTCCCTTGCTATATTGGCGACATGGTAGTGGTAGAGATATGCCGTCTGGAACTTTGGTTCCTGGCAGGGCCACCCATAGTGAACAGTTTTGGCATCAAGTGGTAATGGGATTGCGCCCTGACTAACAGAGCTCTGATAAAAATCCAAGAAGGGTCAGCATTAGAATCTGTCATCGTCAGGTCAGAAGAAAAACAACAACAGAATTAATAATAATAATAATAATAATAATAATAATAATAATAATAATAATAATTATATATATATATTATTATTATTATTATTATTATTATTATTATTATTATTATTATTATTATTAATATATATATATATATATAGAGAGAGAGAGAGAGAGACAGACAGAGAAAGAGAGGGAGGGAGATAATCACGTTGACACCAGTTTTTGCTGGATCACTGACGTTAAGCAATGTTGAGCCTGGTCAGTACCAGATAAATGATCATTTAGCTTAGACTGTACAGCTACAGCAAACACTGCAGTGCACCAGACGAGATGCAGGACGTCATTGTCTCACGAGACAAAAGCTTGCCATCATCAAAATACCTCTTTGAAAATTGAAATACAGAATTTATTATTTCTTAGCACTACTAAATTCATTTGCACTGACGAATTTGAATAGAAGACTTCATCATTCACTTGTTCAAGAGTATTAAGTTATTCCAAATTCTATATTACTAAGTATCTACCTTAAAACATTTTTTTTTTTAATTTTCTATCATTGGCAGCACAACCTGAAATTAAATACTTGGTAATTCCTGGTGCAATATTAGAACTCCCTGAAACCCAGTACCCCCCCCAAAAAAAATACAAACGAAAACGATATGTGAAAGGTACCAGGGATTGCACTGAAAACTATATGGCATCAGAGCCATTGAGTCATGACCCAGTTTTCCTCAGCCAAAACCCTAACCCAGTTCTTCTCAGCCACTCTTGAAGGAAATTAGTCTTACATGATTATTTGAAACTTGATAATTGTAATTTGAAAAAAAAAAAAAAAAAAAAAAGATTAGTTCATACATCCTTGCTTGCGTGTTAATAAATAAAAATTATGTTTTCATTTAAATCGGTACAAAAAAAAAAGAAAACAGATTAATTTTCAAGAAATTGATTCAAAAAAAATTTTTTTTTAATTTTTTTTTTTTACATGGGGATCAAGGCCCGTAAGCCACTCGGGGATAAGGGTTATTTTGTGTACAATAATCAATGGGATAATATCGTAGTAATAGTTGGTATTGGAGATTTGATAAAGTGTCTTACTTAAGGGAGGGGCGATTAATCAGGAATTTGTTTATGTTGGACTTGAAGACGTCCAAGTTGTAGTCAGGTGGGAAACAGGCAAACGGAAGAGAATTCCACAGGCGTGCACTTCTCAGAAAAAAGCTATGTTCATGGAATCTACGTTTTGATTTAGGCACAGATAAAGAGCAGGGGAAATTACTGACAGTGGTTTTAGCTAGACGGGTGTTTATCATGAAGGATTGGCGAGGGGGGACCATATATTCATTTAAGAAGTATGGAAATTGTATTTTGTGTTTTGTAATTTCATTTAATAAAGCAAAAAAAAAAAGTGCAAAAAGTTATAATAGCAGCCAAACACTTAAGGAATATCAAGTTAAACTGGCAGTTACTGTGTTAATGTGTTAAAGCTATCTGATGTGTCACTCGGTATTGATGAAATGGTTTAAATTTAATCAGAAAGAGAAAAGTAATTAATCAGTCGATTATCAATTACTTTACCGATTACTAATTAATCAGCAAAGTGGTCGATAAGGTTGATTACCAATTACCTGCCGATTAATTGATGAACCCCTACTTAGAAAACCACCCCAAAGCAACCATTACACTTTACCAAACTTTCAAGAAGCCAGTAAGCTTGTGATTTAAGGAAAGATAACAAAAGAAACAAATACTCTCAACTCCTTTCAGAGAGTAATTAAATTCCCTAAATATTCTTTTAGTGACTGAACAGAGGTGATAAAAAGCAAATGGCTCTAATTAATTTTGTCTTTCTCTGCTTCATTAGGATTTGCTTAAGCAAGTTAGTTTCCATAGAACCGTGTTAACTCATAGCATTTTCAATCAATGCATGATCTTACGTGATTTTTGGTTTTAATAACTTTTATGTACGTCACAGGTAAGATTTTATTTGTTTTTCCATATGAGTACTATACTGTACAAGTACCTTCTTTCTTTGGTAAGATACTGTAAAAGTACCTTATTTCTTATTTGACATGAAACCATGCGATGATTTTATGTGATTTTCTGGTTTTAATAACTTTTATGTATGTCGCAGGTAAAATTTTTATATTTTCATATGAGTACTATACTGTACAAGTGCCTTCTTTCTTAGGTAGAATACTCTAGAAGCATCATTTCTTATTTAAAAGTCATATTACTCAACAAATAAATATTTCAAAGTGCAGTTAGTGATTAGGCAACACTTGCTTAACTACTGAGTAATCAAGAAACTGGTTTTAGTAATGGATACTTAATCTTAACTATTTCTAAGCAAAAAATGAGTAGATAATGTGTGATAGGAAACTATTTGACCTTTTGGTTAAGATCAAAATGTAGTATCTGTTCTGAGCATCCTATAAAATAAGGTAACAAACAGCCAAATTTAGAAACAGATTTCCAGCTGTACCCAAAGATCCAAGAATGTATGCTCAACAACCACAACGCCGTGCCTTCAGCTAAGGGAAGAAGTAAGTGTAATAAAAAAATAATAATACTTACGAGAAACCTTTTCGACCACCAATAGCTATGGCTAAAGATACATTACCTTAAAGTACTCCTTTCAAACTCCTCACCTTAACGTTTATAGGGAACATGAGCTGGAAGAGATACACCGAGAGCATTTCCAAGGCTGCTGCGAAGAAGGTAGGCTCTCTCTACTGTGCTAGAAAGTATCCTGTACCTATACAAAGCTACTATTCGCCCATGTATGGAGTATTGTTGTCACATTTGGGCTGGTGCATCTGTTACTAGTCTCTCACTCCTGGACAGGGTTCAAAAGAGAGTTGCCAACCTGATAGGTCCTGAACTGTCATCTAAGCTTCAACCATCGGTCCATCTACAAAATGTTTTGCAAGTATTTTAATGATGGATGCGTCAACGAACTACTAGCCCTTGTTCCCCCTTGACGTAAATAGTTCCAACAAATCCAATAAGCAAAAAAGTCCCACTTCTACACAGTAGGTATCCTTAGATGTAAGAAAGTCTTCTATTCTAATAGTTTCTTCCCCAGAACTGCTAGACTTTGGAATTCCTTCCAGTTTCCTGCTTCCCCTACCGTACTGACATGCATAAGTTCCTGTGTCATGTGAACAGACCTCTTACTGTTCAGCTCCCTATAGAGTATCCCTGCAACTCATGTCCTTGATAGTAACACCCTACATCAAAGCGGTACTGTGCCTTGTTTGGGGTGAAAATGTAATAAATAAAAAAAAAAGCCGTAAAGGAATATTCAATGACTCACACACAAGCCTTCACACTAGTAAGAGTCAGGCTGACAGAAACGAATTGTTATTTGCAGCTCACACATATACAATGCTACACTGCCAAATATTCCTATATGTATATTATTTATGTACGCACATTATTCACCCTATGAGTATTTTGACTTGTGACTATTTACTCAACTTTTTGTACCATTTACAACATAAAATTTAAAGAAAATCTGGTGCAACTACGCTATAATAGAGATTCCAACCCGGACACAAAGCCTACAATACCTACAGACACTAGTGTCTCATCTTTTCAGGAATCATCAGTGCAAGAAGTTACGATTACAGCCAGTTAGGAGATTCGAACCCAGCCACGAAAACATCTTTGACTCTATTTGCAAGGGACAAACTATTAACTGCGAGAAATACAGTTGAAATTAACATTTATATAAAGCTTAAATGTCAAGACGGCCAGGAGTGATCTTATGATTATAATATCATGATCTGCGTACGTGAGTTAACGTGACCAACTTATTTCATTTCATATTAGAGTGCCGAACAATAAGAACCGAGTTCTTACAGGGGCTGACATAATTATTACTATAAATTTATTATTCTAATACCTGTTCCATCATTTCGGGAATCACTTCCTTTTGTCAGATAACAATTTTCTTTTTACAAAATTTAAATTTTAGTAGCAAATAAAATAAAAAAAAAACTATATAATTATGAAACTCTGGACCGTCCGGTCGTACTTCACTGCTTTCTTGCTTGAATCGTGTCTTCGATGATCTGGCGATTCCATGTTTTGAAAAGGGATGAAAGGTTAATATATATATATATATATATATATATATATATATATATATATATATATATATATATATAGAGAGAGAGAGAGAGAGAGAGAGAGAGAGAGAGGGGTGGAGTAAAACGTACATAGAGCTAAAGAATATATTTATTAATAGAATTCTTATAAATGGGACATGTATTATTATTAGATAAGTATTTAAGAACTTAATTCCCGAAATGATATTCTTGTATTAAAGTCGCGCATAACCTCAGAAAATTATGGTTGGATGGCAAACGTAGGTTAAATCTTTGGTAATAAAATCAATATCATGGTTAAGATATGCATTACAAACTTATATTTTGAATAGGTTAGCCTAGTTTTAATTAGATTTATTTAATTAATAAATAAATCATATATGCATATTAGGAACTTTACCAAACCTAGAAACCTGAATAAACATTAAAACATCGATCGGCTTGAGTTACTTCCCTTTCAACGTTTTGGATACATATTAGGTTTTTGGTAACTTATAATTCAACTAAACTTTTAAAATTTCGAACGTACAGAATAACTTCCCTTTCTACACCTAAAATATCCGATAGTCGTGAATCTTAATAGGTATGAAAGAGAGAAAATAAAAATAAAAAAATAAATTGAGATTCTTAATTTATGTTAAACTTTCTTTCCTTATTGAATAAATTTTAAACAAAAACTTTTCTTAACTCACATAAATAGGTTAGCCGATATTTTTGTAAATAAACAAAGCAAATTCCAGATACGAAACTAACATAGAATCGCAACAATATAACTTAGTTGATTCGCCCGGATTAGAAAAAATAATTTAAATTAAATAAAGAAATAAAGGAATTTAATTTAAGAAATCAATGAATAGTATTAATAAAACATCTTAAATGGACATAAGTAATTAATGGTAACATTGTATGATATTTTGTTTGAAATTTTTTTAAATGGAGATATGAAAATAGGTAAATATATAAATCTTTAAAAAATACTTTGAAAGGATGAGATATAGGTAAAATATTTTCGCTTGTTTTCTTTTCCTTATAAGGGAAATGGTTTCCATAATGTTTTATTGTTAAAGTGTTTTTTATTCAATAAGTCTGAAGAAAGGCTGTTTTTGTGAAAATTTTCAAGCGACATAATGTTTGAATTTGTCCGAATAGCCTGGAAACAATTATAACTAACGATGAAATATACTAATTGTTGCTGTCAACCTATTCTTTGATGCCTTGGTTTTTGTTAAAACAATATATGAATGCTCAATTATAAAATATGATAATTTTGTAGCTTACAATTTAAGTCATCTCATTTGGCTTAAAATTTGTTGGTATATGAACGATTACTGATTATATAAACCCAGTAAAATTCGGAATACTACAAATAAGATTGTATATATATATATATAATGAGCGTGGCTCAGAGGCTAAAGACTGAGGCTGGAAAGTTGTATGCTTTGTTTCGATCATAGTTGATGACACCCAAGTCATAATCGCTAGAGAATTGTCTCTATAATAATAAATACATAATGATGAATTAAAATATCATATTTAAGCGTATCTTACGACCGAGTAACGCCTTGAAACCTGCTAGTAATAATTAAAATTTATAGTTTGAACAGTCATGATTGAAATACGAGTGACATTTTTCTTGAAAAAAAAAATAAATAAATAAATAAATAAACGAATTTGCTTTCTACAAAATTTACATTATAGAAACAAATAAAACAAAGGCAATCATTAAAATTTCTACTTTGAATAGTGATTATTGAGATGTGCAAGAAATCTTTTGAAAAAAGTTGAGGGTTTTTATGAATTGTCTCCCCCTGCTCTTAATAAATGAAAACAAAACAACAAAAAAGAATTGTCCCAAATAGCAGTAATGCACAAGTGTCGGTTATTTTAGTGTGATTTTAATACACAAAGACAAAGTAAGATGGATTGAAATCGATTCGATTTACTTACATGATTTCTTTGTGGAAAACTGATTTCGGATGTTTCGATAATCCGTTCACATCACGAATTATGTGACTCATCTTTTCGCCATTGGGTTTGTAAATCTCCAGTAAATACGATGAAATTCTGCTGTTTTGTTGGTCAGGAAAAGGTGGCTGCAACAGAGAGAAAAATTTTTTTTTAAAAACACAATTGAACAAAGTTTTAATGATACATCAACTCATTAGAGTCCATGATCCTTTATTTTTTTTACAAGCAAAAAAAATACTTAATGATATTTCAGCAGCCATCTTTATTTTTCAGATACCAAAAATCAATCCGGCAAAGTCCAACTTATCTTTGAGACTGGATTCTTCTCTGTCGATCACTGGTATGGTCCTATGCTGTTCTAGGAGGTCCACCTTCCCAGGCTTATCGTCTCATCCTTTAAAAAGAGGTTAGTTTATTACCAACCATCTGATACGTATTCTGTTTTCAAGGTTCGTGGCTGTAGGAATTCGATAGACATACTGGCTGGTGTATGCCTTATTTCCAAGAGTTCTTTTCTGGTATATGTTCCCAGTACACACACATATATATACACATGTATATATATACACATATATATACACATGTATATATACACACATATATATACACATGTATATATACGCACACATATATATATACGTATTTATATACATATACACACATATATATACATGTATATATACACCTAACATATATATATGTATATATACACACACATTTGTATACATGTATATATACACAAACATATGTATACATGTATATATATGCATACATATATGTACATGTGTATATACGCATACATATATGTACATGTATACATACACACATATATACATGCATATATACATACACGTACACATATATACAAACGCACACATATATACATGTATACACACACACATATATACACACACATATAGATACACACACATATATATATATATGCACACACACACAGACACACATGCACATATATATATATATATATATATATATATATATATATATATATATATATATATACATTTGGACAGCCTTTTTTCTCTTATTCATGTTTCGTTGAACGACAGGAATATTACCTGCTTGGTTCTCTTGTGATCAATCAGGCTCAACATTTAGAATGAGATGATACGTTTAAGTTCTTTGAAACGATTTTAATCGATTTTTTCAATAAATTCACTAAACATAATTTTTAAATCCATCACGCACCTGAAGACGACTCGTGAGAGTTGAAAACGTGCGCAACTATGATGCATTTCTTTCTACACTTGAATAGAACGTTCGAATATTTTCCCGCAAAATGGAAAAGACGGATTACAATACAAACAAATAGGAATTATACCTGTGTTTGAACGAAACACACACACACACACACACACACACACACACACACACACACACACACACATATATATAATTATTACTATAATCATTTTTATTCTCTGATTAAAAATAATGAATTTAATGAGGTGGTTAATAGTGCTCAATAAAAAATGGCGAGATATAATTAATAAAAAAGAGTAAGATATGCTTTTACTTATATTCAGATAGACATTTTACATGGTCACTACACAGACATGACAATGTTTCGATCAGTTAATTATAAATAACTCATGACCTCATCAGGTGACTTTAAGTTCCTTCCTCTGTAAAAAAGAAAATTCATTTCATGGACAAAAGTTTTTAAGAGGAAGGAACTTGCAGGATTGGAAACTTTTGGCAACACCTGTCGCCCTTTTCAGCCTTCTATTAAATAATGAAAATTAATAAAGAAATGCACATATTTTAAAAACTAATGCAAGAATGACATTACATTTGTTGAAAAATTGGTATTCTTTCATTTGTTCTGGTTTTTGTCTTGTGCGGATCGCTTTCGTCCATGTAAATAGATTTTCTAATGTTAAATCTATATAAAAGCTAAGTACGTCCAAGGATGGAGTACTGCTACCACATCTGGGCAGGAGCTGCTAAAAACAGCCTATCTTGCCTTGACAGAGTACAAAATAGACTTCGTAGCCTAGTGGGGAATGCCCTTTTCTCTTCTCTGCAACCTCTCTCTCACAGAAGAGACGTTGTGAGCCTGTCTTTGTTTTATCGTTATTTCCATGGCAAATGCTCGTCTGAGCTCTAATCTCTGGTCCCCTTCGCCAATCTTTCATGCAAAAAGAACAGTCTAGCTGAAACCACTGTCAATAATTTTCCCCACTCTTTATCTGTGTTTAAATCAAAACGTGAAATGCACGCCTGTAGAACTCTCTTTTCTTTGCCTGTTTCCCACTTGATTACAACTTGGATGTCTTCAAGTCCAACATAAACAAATTCCTGATAAACTGCCCACTTAAGTAAGCCACTTTATCAGATCTCCATTACTAACGATTACTACGATATTATCCCATTGATTACTCTACACACAATGACCCTTATCCTGGAGTGGCATCTGGGCCTTGATAAGTGGTGACTTGCATGTAAAAAAAAAAAAACAAAAAAAAAAAAAACTCAGGAATGCTTATGTTGTAAGATATTATTTTTAGAAAAAAATAGAGGAACTCCATGTTTTTAATAATTTTATATTGGCATACTCGTTTTATCTTTTTTCATTTATTTTTTACTGAAACAATTTCTGACATTCTATTTGTAAATGAGTCCTCCAGAAGGATTAAGCATTTCTCTGAGTCTTTAAGAAAAGAAAAAGAAAAACATGATTCTCATGAGAGATTGATGGATATTGCCTAAAAAAAACACACAGCAAACAAACACAAAACTTAAAATGCGTCCGTTTAATCTTTAAATTCTATTCCAAACATTCGCATGACAGACTAAATAAAATTCTATTTCAAACATTCACATGACTGACTAAATAAAATTCTATTTCAAACATTCACATGACTGACTAAATAAAATTCTATTTCGAACTTTAGTATGACAGACTAAAGAAAATTCTCTTTCAAACATTCACATGACAGACTAAATAGAATTCTATTTCAAGCAAGACAAACTAAATAAAATTCCATTTAAAACTTTAGCATGACAGACTAAATAGAATTCTATTTCAAACTTTAGCATGACAGACTAAATAAAATTCTACTTAAAATTTTAGCATGACATACTAAATAAAATTCTATTTCAAACTTTAGCATGACATACTAAATAAAATTCTATTTAAAATTTTAGCATGACATACTAAATAAAATTCTATTTCAAACTTTAGCATGACAGACTAAATAAAATTCTATTTAAAACTTTAGCATGACAGACTAAATAAATTTCTATTTCAAGAAAGACAAACTAAATAAAATTCCATTTCAAACATTCACATGACAGACTAAATAGAATTCTATTTCAAACTTTAGCATGACAGACTAAATAAAATTTTACTTAAAATTTTAGCATGACATACTAAATAAAATTTTATTTCAAACTTTAGCATGACATACTAAATAAAATTCTATTTAAAATTTTAGCATGACATACTAAATAAAATTCTATTTCAAACTTTAGCATGACAGACTAAATAAAATTCTATTTAAAACTTTAGCATGACAGACTAAATAAATTTCTATTTCAAGCAAGACAAACTAAATAAAATTCCATTTCAAACATTCACATGGCAGACTAAATAGAATTCTATTTCAAACTTTAGCATGACAGACTAAATAAAATTCTATTTAAAATTTTAGCATGACATACTAAAGAAAATTCTATTTCAAACTTTAGCATGACAGACTAAATAAAATTCTATTTAAAACTTTAGCATGACAGAGCAAAGGAAATTCTATTTGAAACTTTTGTACAGCATATCAAAGAAAGTTTGATTTCAAATTTTAGCACAACAAACTAAAGAAAATTCTATTTGAAACTCAAATGATACTTAGGTTATATCAATACGCCTGAAAGTATCCTATACCTCTACAAAGCCACTATTCGCCCATGTATGGAGTACTGCTGTCACATTAGGGCTGGTGCATCTGCTACTAGTCTCTCGCTCCTGGACAGGGTCTAAAAGAGAGTCGCCAACCTAATAGGTCCCCTGTCCCATCGACGAAATGTTGCATCCCTTTGCCTTTTTTACAAGTATTTCAATGGTGGATGATCTGATGAACTACAAGCCCTTGTACCCCCTCGACGAAAATACCCCCGACAAACTCGACAAGCAGCGAAGTCGCACCCCTACATAGTTGAGATCCCTAGATGTAAGAAAGCCTTCTACTATAATAGCTTCTTCCCCAGAACTGCAGGGCTTTGGAATTATCTTCCAGTTTCCTGCTTCCCCAACTCTACTGACATGTAAAAGTTCAAGTGTAATGTGAACAGACATCTTGCTGCTCAACTCCCTATATAGTACCCCTGCAACTTTGGTCCCTGATAGTAGCCCCCTGCATCAAAGTGGCAATGTACCTTGTTTGAGGTGAAAATGTAATAAAAAAATAAAATAAAATAAAAACGATATAAAAATAGCACCAAAGATGAGGACCGTAGTCCGAATAATCCAAATAATATAAATGGATGCAGTTATTCAATTTTAACGTTTATTAATGAAAATGATGTATGCCCATGTGTTGCGTAGCGGGGATAAGACATTCATATAACGGGGACGATGATGAAACATAATGATCACACACAGTTCATATTTATAACACATAGAGGATGCGAATTCATTGCTGTTAACATTATGGAAGGAGAGTGTTTGATACAAAGTTCGTTTACAAAGGTGATCACAAAAACACATTTCCTTTTCAGGTTGAAAGATGATAAATGAAGGCTTATAAATATGATGATCTTTATTCCATCCGGATGAGATGATTATCAGGGATTCGAATGCCTTGCTGATTTCTACATTGTCTTTCTTCCCTTTCTTTTGCTCCCGACAGAGGCTTAGCTAACTCTCTTCCTTCACGACTCGGCCCTGACTGATCTGTCTATACTGCTCTTCTTGATCTGCCTGACTCGAACCCTCTTACCTGAATATATTGAAAAACTATCTTTCTTTGTGACGTCAGAAACGTGCTCAAACATGTGATCTCCTCATGTGGATTTGCATACACATATGTCCAACACGTTTCTGGCAAAACAAAAATAGTCCTTCGTTTACATTGTCCGATATCTGACCTAACTAGTTGTATCATTATTTAGTTATTTCTAAACACAATGATCAATTCACTAAATTCCTGAGATTGCAATATGTATTCACTTTTAACTTTTGAATACTGGATTCGATTCTAGCCTTTTCCTTTAATAAATGTTATTTAAAATCCTATTTACGTCTTTCTTTAATTACTGGAGTCTGTCCCTTTCCATATATAACATATATATGAACAATTTCCTTCCAAGGAGATCACATCTATGGAATATATTACCATGGGACGTATTCATATACAGCATAATCATGCAAACAAACCGGTTCTCATTAGATCACCGAAGTTAAGCAATGTGGAGCCTGGTCAATAAAAAATAATATAACATCTATTGAAACGGGTATTCTCCTTGTTAGTATCAAAACAAAATTAAAGCACGGCATATTGACGAATGTGAGATTTGAAACTTAAGCAGAATCAACCACTGAAAGCATCAAATACGATCCAATTGTAAGAGATGCCTGAACGCATCAAAAACAAAGTGTATCAATTCAATGTATGTTTTTAGGAAAATGCAATTGCAAACTCAAACATGACAACGCGACCGATCAACTCTCTTATACGAAATCACCAATCCCAGGAACAGTTAAAAATCAGCAAATACATTTACATACGTTTTCAAAATCGATTTGTTTTCCTTTCACTTTCTTTCTTCTTTTCTTCTTTCGTTCTCGGAATCCCTGACCCTTCTGGCGTGCAGTATTTTTTTTTCCTTTTCGTAATGTAATTCAGTAAAAGCCATTTTGCATTGAAAACAACAATGGAGTCAAGATTCTAGAAATAAAAACACACACACACACACATGTGCGCGCACACAAATTTTGAAATAAATAAGTGTGTTCTGAATGAATAAGTAAATCTATCATCCAATTTCATTAATATGGAATCTTCCACATTTGGATTCTGGGTGGCTTGAACTATGGAACGGGTCAGGAAGGACGACAAGGAAAAAGAATAAGATGGTGGTTGTAGGAGATTCTTGATTCACTAACAAAAAACAAAAAAATTGAAATATAGAAAGACTGACATTTGTGGTAACATGTTGGTTCGCAATCAATAAAATGATGATTTCCTTTTTGCAAAGAATATCAAATATATATGAATATTATTACTTGCATATATTTTATGTAATATTGTTAGGAAAATATCGGCCGACATTTCAACTCATTTTAAAAATGTCGATTTAGTTCGTTGGTTTTGCATTGTTTTATACAAAATCTTACATCTAACATATAAACGTATCTTGTCGGAGTTTAGAATTAAACCCTAAATAGTATCACATCAAACGCATCGATATTTTATTCTGCCTAACCATTTTTTTTTCTCTTCAAGCATTCGTTTTGAGAATATTAAAGTGTTTTTGGCTTTAGTTTGTTAAATAAAAATATTATTCTCGCCAGGAAAAATATTTCAATAGTGACAATTTTAAATAATGAATCAAATAATGTAAGGAAGATAAATCTTCATAGCTTAAATGATGATTTACCTCCCTTGCAATATTTGGTTCATTATTTAACATTTTCCTATCTCTTCTCTTCTCTATAATATTTTTTGATCGTTTTCTGTTTATGACCTAACCATCATGGTCACTTAAGAAATTGCTAGAAAGAAAGTTCAGCATTTCCCTAACTGTGAATAAATATTTGCATTTAACAAACTATTTATTAACATATCCAATTATTAAAAGTATTTGTATATCATAACAGAATGTATAATAATTTATTTTTCAAAAATTATATACTCTTTGAGGAACACTGGAAGGTGCATCATCTAATTATGTGTAAATGTTTTTAAATTAAAAAAAAACACACACACAAAAACATCTATTCAAAGTTTAAGTGATATTATTAATTAAAACAAGAGATACGAAAAATAAATATAAATCAGAATATATGTACATATTTGCATATCAATGCTAATATCCTCATACCTTGCACCATGTTAAATCGTTAAGACACGCTGTTGCAGTACAAATCTAACAAAGTTATCTAATCGGATTTTAGAATTTAGACAACAAAAGTATTATGTCTGACACATCGATATTTTATTCTTCCTTACCAGTTTGACATTTTTTTTTCTTCCAGCATGTTTATGCAATAACAGAATATATTTGGTTTCGGTTTGATTTAAAAATATTCCCATTAGGAATATTATTTTGATGGTGACAAGTTTACATAATGAAGCAAATAATGTAAAGGAGATTGATCTTTATAATTTAAGTTATGATTTATCTCCCTTACAATATTTGATTCATTTCTTTTTATTATTTCTTCTCTTCTTTATCTTTTCCCTATATCAATAATGGTTTGTGAACACTTTGGATGTTTCGTATGTGTGACTTTCTCGCCTGTATGTAACTTACGCATTATTAATTTTTGGTGCAAGTCTATAAATGGTCCACAAGTAATTTTTTTTTACTATAAAAATCTGAAAAAAATCTTTATAATGTACGTATTTGTCACTGCATGAAAATGTCATATTCCAAAAATCACGTAAATCTATCAAGTAGTTTTTATTTTTTTTTAAAGAAAATCAAATAGTATGAGACATTTTATCAAAGAAAAACTTAACGCCTACTCGTTTGCTGGAATTTTAAACCTTATTTTCGTTTTCAATATCCTCAAAAGCTTATAAATGTCTTAATTTTCAATTTTTTTTCTAGAGCGTAGAAAGTCGATTGTCTGCCCCTTGCAGATCTTATATTCCAAACATTTCCAATAGGTGTCGCTAGCAGTGTATCATTCAAAAACAAGATGGCGTTAAGTTTTTCTTCGATAAAATGTCTCATACTATTTGATTTTTTTTCCCACAGGCATCACCACATTATCAAGGCCAAGAGGCCACTCGAGGATAAGGGTTAAAGAGTGTACAGTAGAAATTGGACAATATAGTAACCAATTCGGTAAATTTGTTAACTTATATGGAACGGCTCATCAAGAACTTGTTTACGTTAGACTTGAAGACAACCATATTGTAGTCAGCCGGAAATTAAAAAAAATACTTGATCGATTTACGTGATTTTTGGAATATGACATCTTCATGCAGTGACAAGTACGTACATTATAAAGATGCTTTTCAGATTTTTATAGTAAAAAAGATTACTTGTGGACCATTTATAGACTTGCACTTAATTTTTTATACTTTGTCTCTCACCTACTTCTTAAATTTTTATTTTTAATAATTTCAAAAATGTTAATTTTTTTTGCTTGTTTTGAAGTGCTTTGTGCAGAAACTTACATCTAATATATGAAATAATATTACCGAATTTTAAAATTTAAACCAAAATAGCATCGTTTCTGAATTTTTGAGATGACGGTCGGTTATTCATATTATTTGGATTCATCGGACTACTGTTCTCATTTTTAGTGTCATTTTCACAATGCTTCGGTTGATGTAACCTCCGACCTTCTTCAGGTGTATCTTGCCGAACTTGGGAATGTTTCTATCGAAATCTGGAATTTGGACGGAATTTTGAATGGAACCTTTGATGAGGACCCGTGGCGTAATGGTTAGAGTACTTGGAAAGTTAATTGTAAAAGTGATATTCTTCTGAAGGTTGAATTTTCAGTGTGAGCGACTGAAAACTACAATTGCAAATTACTTAGGACTGCTATCCAGTCAGAGCTGACAGAACGAGAGCCTGCTACCTACGTGAAGTAAATAAGGGGTTCAGTTTGAAATTCCGTTCAGATTCCTGAGCTCATCAGAAACATTCTTGAGTTCGACAAGACACTCCTGAAGAAGGTCGAAGGTTACATCGACCGAAACGTTGTAAAAAATCACACTCAAGATGAGAACAGTAGTCCGATGAATCCAAATAATACAAAAATGCATTTATAACACCAACATTTGTTTCTAACTATTTTGTCTTTTTTCTTTTTCTTTTTTACAATATCAAAACGTCCTTTGATTTAAGTTTATTTAAGAAATAAATATTCAGAGTAAGAGGATTATTTTTTTGTTGTCAACTAAGCTCCAACCCCTGTCACATCGTCGCAATGTTGCATTCCTGTGCTTATTTTACAAGTAGTTTAATGGAAGGTGCTCTGACGAACAGAGCTGACGCCCTCTCTCTGTAAATATCCCTGACTAACGCAAAAAGCAACAAAATCCCACCCCTTCACTGTAGAGCCCCCCCCCCCCCGATGCAGGAGAGCCTTCTATTCTGATAGTTTCTTCCCTGAAACTGCTGATTTTGGGATTGCCTCCCTGTTTACTGCTTCCTCAACTGTACTGACATGCAGAAGTTTAAATGTTATGTGAGAACAGACATCTCGTTGCTCAACTCCCTACTTAGACTGTCCCTGGAGGCATGTTCCCGCTTTCACAGAAGCTCTTTAAATCTCAGCAATACACTTTGTTTGGGATGAATACGATAAATCGAAATAAAAATAATGAAAATCATAGTCTGAATAATACAAATAAAATAAATTTATTTTCTTCCGTGGATAGAAATGAAACACATAAAAATGATTTTCTTCCGTTCCTTGACGTTCGGCTTGATTAAATACAATGCACGTAAATGGCGAGGCAGAGTTAGAAGCGGAACAGAAAGAAAAGAAAAATGGAGAAACGTTATTGAGGAATGTACGTTGCAAAGCGAAAGTAAATCTGAAGATATAAATATCCGCGGAATTGTTTGGTTATATGCACCAAGAACTAATTGGAAACGCAGAATCCGATCCAAACTTATCCAATACCGATGTTCCGAGTCAGTAGGTTGATGATAAGTGCATAAAAGTCAATCTATAATGCAGGTCAAAAGTATACAAATCGATATTGAAGATTAAAATTTACTGAAGGAAATAAGAGAAAATTATATATATATATATATATATATATATATATATATATATATATATATATATATGTATGTATGTATATTTTGGCAGCAAGTCGTTATTCAAGCACGACTGATTGAACACGACTGAATTCTTTTTTCCGATTTTGTTGGATAACTTTTCAATTCGCCGAGCGTTTTTTCTTAATTTCGGCTTGCATGTTGTATATTATGGCGCCCAGTAGTTGTTGTTCGGCCATATTCTTCTCAAGCCCTTTCAATCGGTGAATCCGAAATATCTTAACTAACAATACTAAAATTCGATACCTTAACAATTGCACACAAAGACTAAGATTACTAGAACCCATACTAATTAAAAAAAAAACTAC
>NC_136511.1:65672510-65682510 GCF_053919585.1 Euprymna scolopes
TTTTTAAATCAGAGATTTGCTTCTCCTAGAAAGGTTGCCTTCACCATGGCTTACGGGAGCCCTATTCACCCCCATAACACATATACACACAAACACAAATATACACGGTGCTAGTTGGCCGTTGACCCAGAAAAAGAGTTCATTCAGACATACAAACATACATACACACATACATACATTTAAACAGACAGGTGAGATCTATATGATAGAAGATGTCATCTATTTTTCTTTAGCAACTCTGTTCTTATTTTCATTGTTGCTAACCATCCAGTTATTGTGTGAATAAACCTTTTCTTTTAGACTACTTTGCTTTGAAACGGCTAATGGGGTGGTCATAAAAATTCCCACGGTTGCCACCAACATCTGCAAATAAATGTGTTGCCACGGAATTGATGAGATTCGAACTTGGCACACCCAGTTTTTCAGTCTGCATCAGTATCCACTTAACTGCAACCGCCTCTAAGATAATGATAGCAGCATAATAAATAAATAAATAAATTAAAAGAAAATTGTTATGGGATAAGCTGATGTACCCATTTTTTTTGAATAATGTACTTATCTAGAGACTATAAATATTGCTATTAGTGATGGGACGATTCCAATACTTTTCCTGATTTCAATACTACTGAAGATTCCATACAAAATTCCCAATTCCGATACAATTACCGATTCTGATTCTTCATAAATCTCTCAATGTTTAACTATAAAATGGTTATTTTGCTCCAATTACTGCAAAAGCACATCCTAAATGCATATATTTTTTTCTCAAACGTAAAAATACACTTGTGAGGGGGGGTGATCTATAGATTTTAAGTTTTAGTTTTACTGGAAGTTTAAATAAATAAATACTTGTTATTTTATCATTACTACCAGCAGTGGAAAGTTTTTTTTTTAAACAAAATTGAATAAAAAAAGATAATTAAAGGAATCGTTTTTGGCATCAGAAATGTGGCACAAATTTTTCTGATTTCGATACTGATTCCGATACCCAAAAAAGTTCTGATTTTCTGATTCCCGATTCCGATTAATCGTCCCAACACTAATAGCTATATCTAACATTTTATTGAGCTGCAATTTGCAACAATGATCTGGCAACTCCCTCCAATTTCCGATACATGCCAGTCGAGATTTCCATCTTGACAATCAGTTTGGCAGAAACCGGGTCATATCAGTGACCTTTTAGTGATGCATTCGTTCTGGGCAATCCAAGATGGTCCATCCTCCCAAGCTTTGCTTCCTGTCTTTTAGGTGGAGTAAGTTTACTGCTTACTGCATGAAGTGCTGCAACTGAGGAATGCCGACAGAGTTTAAAAGGCCAGGCTGCTCCTCCTGGCTTGACTTTCCCCATATTCTGCCCTTGTGTCAAATCTTCCAGTGGTGGGAAGAAAATCATTGTCATCATGACCATCGTATTAATTCGAAAATTCTATTGTTGACATTTAGCTTCCCCCAATATTTTTGTAGTCACAATTATTTCTAAAAAGACATCAGGTACTTACAGGAGGGTTTACGTGAAGGTTGCAAATATCCTAAGTGAAATTGACTTTTGTGGCATGAACTGGATTAGAACTTGGGACACCCAGAACAGTCTGTGTCATTAACGATGGAACCACTGTCACTTATTGGGAAGGAAATGAATAACAACGATTTGTGGCAGTTATGGCCCCAGAATCATGACGTGTACTTCTATAACATGCTTTTGCTAATACACTTTTTGTTGACTATACCACTGTATTTGTCTTGATTATTACCGGTCTACAAAGCTACAATAAACAACAAAATCAAAAAATATGAAAAACAAAAAACAAAACAAAATGTAGCCATCACTGTTGGTAAAATAAGAATTATAAACACTTACATTCCAAAAAACTTCAATCCTCTTTGGGGAAGGACTTTTTGCAATGATGTTTTGTGGGCTCCCAGTTGGTGCTGAAATGGGTGAAAAAAAAATCATTTCAATTAATTTTGTTAGTTTGTTTTTATGAATAAAGTCGATTCGAATTTGCTAAAGGGGGGGGTATTGAAGAAATTTATAATGACAAACAAATACTATATAGTATTATAGCCGAATTGTTTCTCTGAAGCTTTTCCCTATAATCTTTAACCAGTTTCATTCATAGAACTACCCACCCGTAGAACATAATACCACGAAGTTACTTCCCAGCTGACTATAACATGCTTGTATTCAAGTCCAATGTAAACAAGTTTATCATTGAGCCGTCCTCTTAAATAATCAAACACTACCACAGTTTCACCATTATTAATCTTACCGACCATCTGACACTTATTAATTCTTATCCTCGAGTGGCCTTTGAGCTTTGATAAGCAATACATCCTTAGTAAAAAAGAAGGCTCTAATCATAAGTGTTCATCATGCTTAAGTTTGAAAAACGTTTCTGTCAGTTTATTAAGATTACGTTGAAATAGCATTTTTGTTGTGTATATATTATTCCTTAATTGGAATTCATTTTTTGAGATGAGCATTATATACATTAATTTATTTTTTATTTCGGACTACTAGTCTCATCTTGTCTGAAGATAGCGGTTTCAATTCCACCCAAAGCGTGCCAGAGGTTAATTGGCCAAAAATGTGGTGAGACGACAACAACTACGGATGGCAGTGATGGCTGAGAATGCAGTTAGGAGATTCAAAGTTCCTATCCGTCGCGGTTACCACCTGACGAAGGCCAGAGGAATTAGTTGGCCGAAACGTTGTGAATAAACAATCCAATAAAATAATGGAAAAACAACAACTAATAAAGATGAGACTAGTAGTCCGAAATAAAAATAAATTAATATAGCATTTTTGTTAGTCTTTCATGCTTAAGTCTGAAATAAAAAATTTCTTTGGTTTGTCTAACTTAATTTTGAAATTCAAGTCAATTATATTTTTAGTAATCAACAATTTGATAATAACAAATTATATAAAAACAAAATGGCCACTTTATGAAAAACAATAATGAAAAAAAAATCAATTTTATATATGATTGAAAGGTAAATGTAAGCACTAACTTTGTTGCTGTTCTGTTTAAAATATCTTTCAACTACAAAGTTTGACTTGCATTTTATTTCATCTATCACACTTGCACGAAAAAACATTAAGTTCTTCTCGGTATTGTATGCAGCCCCCCCCCCAAAAAAAAAAAACAAAACAAAAAAAAACAAGAATGAGTTTTCATTAAAATAACTACTTATTGTTTTTATTAATTTCAACGATTATCATGTTACAATTAGTTAAATATATCAGGAATATTACTAAAACATGTATTTCTATGATTCAATGAAAAAATTATTTCGCCATGTTTGTTTTGTCACGTATGACGTAAACACAAGGGAAATAACTCATAATTCTAACCTTTGCGACCAAGGCTTCCAACTTCCAATATTTCCTTCTGTATCAGAAAACATGCTATGTTATATACAAATATCTGTACGTAATGTTGCCAAACTAATTAAAAATCTTGATTCTAGTAAAGCAACCGGCCCTAACGGTATTCCAATTATAGTACTCAAAAGACTTCAACCAGAACTTGCGCCCATCCTTAGAAAATTTTTTAAACGTTGTCTTAAGGAGAATTGCTTCCCGTCACCCTGGAAAATCTCATCAGTATGCCCCGTATTTAAGAATTCAGGTGATCGCTCATCTCCCTCACAATACAGGCCAATAAGTCTCCTGTGCGTCATGAGTAAGTTGCTGGAATCTGTGTTAAATAGAGAAGTAATCAACCATCTTAGCAAAAATAACCTTCTTAGTGACACGCAATATGGTTTCCATTCTGCTAGATCTACAGCAGATGTGTTTACAGTTATATCTCATAGGATTAGCGAATCTCTCGACGGAGGCAACCTTTCTAGGGCAATTGCTGTTGACATATCAAAGGCCTTTGATAGAGTATGGCATAAAGGTTTACTTCACAAGATCTCCAGCTACGGTATAGCTGGAAATCTCTTCTCAATTATTAAATCATTTCTCTCTAATATGTTCATAAGAGTAGTGGTTGATGAGCAGAAATCAGAAGCTCTTAGTATTAATGCTGGAATCCCTCGGGGGTCCATCCTGGGCCCTACTCTCTTCAATGATTTTCCAAATCACATCCTTACATCATTCGTAGACATCTATGCTGATGACACTACTATCTATGGTAGCACATCTAAGACTGTAAACGACCAAGTTCTCTCTGATTCTCTCTCCTCTGATCTTGAGCAAGTGGTACAATGGGGAAATAGGTGGCTTGTTATTTTTAATGCATCTAAGACCAAGCTTTTATCTTTACATCATCAACGCTCTGATCCCCATCTGGCATCAATTGAAATGAATGGCTCTCATCTTGGGGAAGCCTCATGTTTTGACAAGCTTCTGGGCTTGACCTTTACTCCTGATCTTAAATGGAACACATACATTAAATCTGTTGCCAAGGCCGCTGGAAAAATGGTGGGATCCTTCTATCGATCCAGTAGATAGATCACTGCTGATGCAATTCTCTACCTATATAAGAGTCAGGTACGTCCAAGGATGGAGTACTGTTACCACATCTGGGCAGGAGCTGCTAGAAAGAACTTATCCTGCCTTGATAGAGTGCAAAACAGATTTCATAGCCTCGTAGGGGATGTCTTTTTCTCTTCCCTGCAACATCTTTCTCACAGAAGAGATGTTGCGAGTTTGTCTCTGCTTTATCGTTATTTCCATGGCAGGTGCTCGGCTGAGCTCTATTCTATGGTCCCTCCTCGCCAAACTTTCACAAGAAACACCCGTCTAGCAGAAAACACTATCACTAGTTTCCCCCACTCTTTATCTGTGCCTAAACCTAAGCATAGATTCCATGAGCAAAGCTTCTTTCTTAGAACTGCACGCCTATGGAATTGTCTTCTGTTTTTCTGCTTTCCAGCTGACTACAATATGGTTGTCTTCAAGTCTAACGTAAACAAGTTTTTGATGACCCGTTCCATAGAAGTTAACAAATTTACTGAATCTCCATTACTAACGGTTACTATATTGTCCAATTTCTACTGTACACTCTTTAACGCTTATCCTCGAGTGGCCTCTTGGCCTTGATAAATGGTGATGCCTATATAAAAAAAAATGTTTTTTAAATTAACCTAAGTTTTTGATAGTTTCAAATATGAATTACCTCCCCTGCTAACATACGAGCTCTTCAGTTATTATGTAAGCTAAAATTGCTAATTTATTCGAAAACTATTTTCTTTAATAATTAATTTTCTACCTTATCGTTTTTCGTAATTTTTGAATATTTTCATTACATAACAATTAAGTAGATAACATTGGTTTAACTTGAAATTCAATATTTCAATTTTACAGTTTTGCTACAATAACGAAGAAGAACAAAAAAATATTGTTGGTTTGTCATATTTAAGTTTAAAATAACATTTTTTCAGAATATTAACATTTATGCTAATGATGCCATTCTCTATTCCTGTGTTGCTTCTTGACCATCTCCTTTGTATCAGTTAAAATATTCAGTTGATTTAGAAGTTGATCTGGATTCAATTGTGAATTCGAGTACGAAATGAACTGTTTTGTTTAATCTTGTTAAAACGCAACTCATGACTTTCTGACCTTGAGGGGAACTTGACTCGGAAACATCTTGGTTTCCAACTCTTTTCAAAACACTTTCTCACACCTAAGATTATTCTCTATCACTATAAATCTGCAATTAGACACTGTATGTTGTCACATTTAAGCTGGTTAATGTCAGTTTAATTAGAGGGTTCTGGATAAGGTGCACTTAAATGAGACAAACAAAAATGCTATTTAACACTTGTATATGAAAAACAAAAATGCTATTTAGTACTTATATGGGACAAACAAATAAAATGTTACTTAACACTTATATGGGACAAACAGAAATGTTTTTTAACATTTGTATGTAAAAAAAAAATGCTATTTAACACTTATATGAGACAAACAAACATGTTATTTAACAGTTATATGTGACAAACAAAAATGCTATTAACCACTTATATGTGACAAACAAACATGTTATTTAACAGTTATATGTGACAAACAAAAATGCTATTAACCACTTATATGTGACAAACAAACATGTTATTTAACACTTATATGTGACAAACAAAAATGCTATTTAACACTTTTATGTGATAAACAAAAAATGTTATTTAACACATATGTGTGACAAAAAATTGCTTTTTAACACTTATATGTGACAAATAAAAATGTTATTTAACACTTATATATGACAAACAATGTCATTTAACACTTATATTTGACAAACAGAATTGTTATTTAACACATATGCGACAACAATAATGTTATTTAACACATATATGTGACAAACAAAAATGCTATTTAACACATATGTGACAAAAAATTGCCTTTTAACACTTATGTGACAAACGAAAATATTATTTAACACATATATGTTACAAAGATAATTGCTTCTTAACACTTATATGTGACAAACAAAAATGTTATTTAACATTTGGATCGGGGGGGGGGAATAAAAATAAAGCTATTTATCACTTATATGTGACAAAAATTGCTGTTTAACACATATATGTGAAAAACAAATTGATTTTTAACACTTATATATGACAAACAAAAATGCTATTTAACACTTATCTGTAATTTGATTAGCTCCATTCTTTCTTCTTCTCCTAAACCTTTTTCTCACAGATGCGAGGTTGCTAGTCTCAATCTATTTTTTTAAACCTATTATGTAACGTGCTCTTTAGAATTATCTGATCTATTCCATGCCTCCTTTGTTTCAGCTCGTTTGACTCGTTAGTCAAGTGATCCTCATTAATTTGCCGTTTTAACACCTCATTGTAATACAGCTTTCTATTTCAATATCCCCTTTCCAAGAACTGCAATCTTATGGAGCACTCAAGCTGACTGTTTTCCCCCTTCCTATAGCATTGATCTTTCCAAGACCAAGGTCAGCAGGCGTATCCATTTTTGGCACTTGTGCAGTTTAATCAAGACATTAAAAAAATGAAAATATCGAAAATGTTATATTGTACGTATCTGTTTTGGACTGAAGTTCTCCAAAATAAAATTCACTTAATTTGATTGAGTAGTTTTTTTTCTTTTCTTTTTTACAGTGGAAAAACACGTTTTTATGACAGTGCACTAAAGGTAGCCATGTTTGGATTTTTAGAGCACATCATGGGGAGATAATTCAGTCTAAAGTGCTGACACCCCCTTCCCCATGTTAAATATTAGCTTTTCTTCCTAAAAATAGAAACATGGCCACCTTTTGATCGGTATCATAACAAGTTGTTTTTCTGCTGTAAAAAAAAAAAAAACAAAAAACAAAAAAAACTACTTGATCAAATTAAGTGAAATCTTTTTTTTTCAGAGAACTTCATTCCATAACGGATATGTACAATATAACTTTTTTTTTGATATTTTCATTTTTTAATGTCTTGATTAAACTGTACAAGTACCCCATTTTTTGCTAAAATCATCTTTCACTTTTGTTAGCTCATTGAATCAAGTTGCTTCACGCCCCCCCCCCCTAAAAATTCAAAGTTAATTTGAAAAAGCATTTTTGTTAGTCCGTTACAAAAGTTCAAAATAAGATTTTCGTTGATTTGTTACATGTAATTTTGAAATGGCATTTTCCTTAGTCTGTCATCTGTAATTTTGAAATAGAATTATTTTTGTTTTGTAATACCTAAGTAAGAAATACCTTTTTTTTAGTTTGTAATATGCAATTTTTAAATAGCATTTCTTGTGGTCTATCATATATAATTTTGAAATAGTGTTTTTAATCTGTCATATGTAAGTTTGAAATAGTATTTTCCTTAGTTTTTTAAATGTAATATTCAAATAGCATCTTATCTAGTCTGTCATATGCAGTTTTAAAATGACATTTTCTTTGTTCTTTCATATATAATTTGGAAGTAGCATTTTCTTTGGTCTGTCATATATAATTTAGAAAATAGCGTTTTCTTTGGTTTGTCATATATAATTGTGATAGAGTATTCTATTTGGTCTGGCATATAAAAATTTGAAATAGCATTTTCTTTGGTTTGTCTTATATAATTTTGTAATAGCATTTTCTTTGGTCTATCTTATATAATTTTGTAGTAGCATTTTCTTTGGTCTATCTTATATAATTTTGTAGTAGCATTTTCTTTGGTCTATCTTATATAATTTTTTAGTAGCATTTTCTTTGGTCTATCTTATATAATTTTTTAGTAGCATTTTCTTTGGTCTATCTTATATAATTTTTTAGTAGCATTTTCTTTGGTCTATCTTATATAATTTTGTAATAGCATTTTCTTTGGTCTATCTTATATAATTTTGTAATAGCATTTTCTTTGGTCTATCTTATATAATTTTGTAGTAGCATTTTCTTTGGTCTATCTTATATAATTTTTTAGTAGCATTTTCTTTGGTCTATCTTATATAATTTTTTAGTAGCATTTTCTTTGGTCTATCTTATATAATTTTTTAGTAGCATTTTCTTTGGTCTATCTTATATAATTTTTTAGTAGCATTTTCTTTGGTCTATCTTATATAATTTTGTAATAGCATTTTCTTTGGTCTATCTTATATAATTTTGTAGTAGCATTTTCTTTGGTCTATCTTATATAATTTTGTAGTAGCATTTTCTTTGGTCTATCTTATATAATTTTGTAGTAGCATTTTCTTTGGTCTATCTTATATAATTTTGTAGTAGCATTTTCTTTGGTCTATCTTATATAATTTTGTAATAGCATTTTCTTTGGTCTATCTTATATAATTTTGTAGTAGCATTTTCTTTGGTCTATCTTATATAATTTTGTAATAGCATTTTCTTTGGTCTATTTTATATAATTTTGTAGTAGCATTTTCTTTGGTCTATCTTATATAATTTTGTAGTAGCATTTTCTTTGGTCTATCTTATATAATTTTGTAGTAGCATTTTCTTTGGTCTATCTTATATAATTTTGTAGTAGCATTTTCTTTGGTCTATCTTATATAATTTTGTAGTAGCATTTTCTTTTGTCTATCTTATATAATTTTGTAGTAGCATTTTCTTTGGTCTATCTTATATAATTTTGTAGTAGCATTTTCTTTGGTCTATCTTATATAATTTTGTAATAGCATTTTCTTTGGTCTATCTTATATAATTTTGTAGTAGCATTTTCTTTGGTTTGTCCTATATAATTTTGAAATTGAATTTTTACTGAGGCATATTAAAAATACCCGTTCTTATAATTCTGAAGCTGAGAAAATAATTTCAATCTCATTAAATGTATTATTTGACAGAAGTCTTTGAAAATCATTTGATTCCAAGTTTCATGAATTATTCTTCCTGCTTCTGTAATTGCCTTAAACAGAAATCAATAAACCACGCTGACAACGTCCATTGGCAACAGATTTCAATTTCGAAATACTTTTGAAGATTTGCATTAATCGGAATTTCAATGGTACAAAACAAAAATTGCTGATTCTTGAGATGTATCCATTAACTATCAGTGTTTAGCAAATATAATTAAGTTTAACAGATTTAATAGATTAACAGTAACAGCTACTCAAACTTATGTTTGACAAACTAAAAGATGCTATTAAACAACTATATGTGAGAAATAAAAGAAATGCTATTGAACACTTATATGTAAGTAACAAAAGTAATACTATTTAACACTTATATATGAACTAGCCTGGGTGCCTGGCGTTGCCCAGGTGTTTGGAGGTGTGTGTTGAGCAAAAGAAAAAAAGTGGTAGTAGGCAGGCAGGCAGGCTCGAACCCGTACAGCGAAGGACGAAAAGAATGTGAAAAAAAAGAGAAAAAAAAGTGACGTATTTGCCGTTGCGTCCATCGCCAAACCGGAAGTGGTGAAGATTTAAATTAAGGCTAGTCAACCGAAAAGAGGGATGACTTTCGAAAATATCTGCGAAAAAAAGCGACCCCCCTCCTTGTAGAAAAGGGCCCAGTTGAGGGTGAAGGAATTAATATTTTTAGCCAATTCTTCGATATTTGTCGTCCAAAGGGTCGAACTTCAAAACGATACCGATCTCATGAAAATA
>NC_136511.1:65687510-65827510 GCF_053919585.1 Euprymna scolopes
AAAGTCATTTAGCAGCAAAAACGCACATGAACCTACCAATGAGAAATATAAGAATGAAAAACCCATATTGGAATCCTTCAACCAAGTTATAGAAACTTAAAATCTAAAAAAAAAAAAAAATTAATAAAACCTGAAGCAAAAAAAATAAAACCTAAATAAATAAAATAAAATAAAACTAATATTGAAACAGATTAGTAAATGTGTCAACAAATTCACTGTTCCCACACAACTATTTTGTATCTAGAAATGTAAACAAAAAATAAAAAAGGAAGGAAGGAAAAGGGACGGATAGAGAGTAGTAGTAGTAGTAGTAGTAGTAGTAGTAGTAGTAGTAGTCTCGTCCTTATTACAATTGTTCTTATGTTTGTCAACGGGTTAAAATTGTTTAGTTGTAAGAAAATAGCGACAGTATAGTTGCAATAAAGAATAGTTGCAAAACACCCTCACTCTTCCCATGTTAAATAATACTTTCAAAATAATAACATTAATATTTCAGTGCGCAGGTCAAAATCTGCAAAAGAAGCGATTTGTGTTTATTTGTTTATGTTGTTATGGGTTAATGTTTATGCACGCATGCACAACCGAATGTCATAAACCGGGAAAGTGGGTTACATCACTCGTTACAAGGTCATTTGAGTTTTATAATTATGTAGATTGATTACTTTTCTTTTTTTCTTATCGATTAGTTTTGTCTTCTCTTCCTATCAATAGAGAAATAGAGAGGAGTTTTGTCTTTTTTCTGATCGGTTAGTTTTGTCTTCTATTTATTAGTTTCATTTCAATAGCTTCATGTAATGAACAAGAATTACATTATGGAACGATGGCAAGCACACGAGGCTCAATACTCACTCAATAGAATTTTTAAAATAATAAAAAAAATAAATAAATAAAAGGATGTTAGTGAAACATACCTTCTGGCAGAGTAGTGACCCGAACAATATCACTTGGAGGCCCTCGGCCAGCTTCATTTTCTAACGAGATCTGGAAAATATATTCTGTTCCAGGAAGTAGGCCAGTTATGTTAGCTGAATGACCATCAGAGGCATAATAGTGAACATCTTCATCTTCGCAACCTTCGATGGGACTTACAGATTGATATCTCACTACATACTGCTTCAGGGGGCCATTTTGATAAAACTTGGAGGGAGGCTGAAATTAACAAGAAAAAATAAAAAATTAAAGGATGTTCATAGCAATAGAAAATGGTCATGTTTTAACTATGGCTGTGTCAAAAAATTTCATTTGTCACTTTTGTATTGAAAGTCTACCGCTGCCAACCAAGGAAAAAGAATATCAGGTTATTTGTAAGCAGTGCGATGATGTATGGAAGTGAAATATGGCCAGTGAGAGTTGAGGACATGTGTTGCATGAAGAGAAATGATACCATCACCAACAACAGTTTTATCATTAATCCTGAAAATGGATGAATTTAGTTGAAAACATTTGATTTCAAATCTATATAGTAATACACTAATACAAATATACGGCATAATCACGTTGACACATTGGTTCCTGTTAGATCACCAAAGTTAAGCAATGTTGAGCCTGGTTAGTACTAAAATGGGTGACCGTTTGAGACTCCCAGGAGCTGTATGTGCTCTCCACTTATCTCGGCATTGTTTCCAGTCATCCTGGACTTCTCTTTGCACTGGACACAGGCAGTGCCGATTCAGGAGAGGTGTGGGTAGGGATTGCGCAACCCTTGCCTCACAATTACACGCGCAGCTGCCCTTACAGGGGGTAGCCATTGTCTTTTGAGACTGAATGGAGGCTTCCAACACAAATGATATCATAATGATACAATGGGTGTGCAATGCGAGTTTTAAAAACAAACTTTTTTTTTTACTTGGGAGTCACCACTTATCAAGGCCCGAAGGTCACTCGAGGATAAGGTCTAAGGAATGTAAGGTGGTAGTGTAATGGTGCAAATTGGGTAGAATTTGATTATTTATGAGGACGGCTCAACAAGAATTTGTTTACATTGGACTTGAAGGCTACCATACTGTATTCAACTGGGAAACAAGCCAGCAGAACAGTGTTCCAGTGTTCCACAGGCGGGCAGTTCTTGGAAAGGAGCTTTGTTTACGGAATCTGCGTTTAGATTTAGGCACAGATAGAGTGGAGGAAATCATATATAATGGTTGTAGCTAGTTGAGTGTTTTTTTTTTAAAGTTTGGCAAGGGGGCCATAGATTAGAGTTCAGTTGAGCACTTGCTATGAAGATAATGATAGAGCAGAGACAGGCTCACAACGTCTCTTCTGTGGGAAAGAGGTTGCAAGGAAGAGGAAATGGCATCACCTACTGGGTTTCGAAGTCGGTTTTGTATTCTATTAAGGTTGGATAAAGCATGCCAAGCAGCTCCTGCCCAGATGCGGCAACAGTACTCGATTTTAGGGTGTACCTGGTTCTTATACTGGTTTAGATCTGGTGAGCTCTGAGGAATATTAAATCTGGACAGTATAGGGAGATGTGTGCAAAGTAGAAAACGAAGTGTGATGAGCAGTGAAAGTTAAGGACATGCGTTGCATGGAGAGAATAAAAGAATGGACCTGTAATGTCAGTCTTAAAAACATGCTTAGTTTTGATGAATTCAGATGAAGATTAAATCTAGACAGTATAGAGAAATGTGTAGAAGAGAGGAGACTTTGATGGTATGGCCACAATTAAAGGATGGATGAAAGTCCTTGGGGTAGTAGGTGTAGAACAGCTGAGGTAGTATGGTCAGTTCACAAGGGAAAGCTGAGGAAAACTTGGGAGAAAGTGATAGGTATAGATTTATTTTTGAAGCACGGACTTCAAATTGATGATGATGATGATGATGAGGATGAGGATGATGAGAATGGTGATGAGGAGGAGGATGGTGATGAGGAGGAGGATGGTGATAATGATGATGATGGTGATGATGATAATGATGACGATGGTGGTGGTGGTAATGATGATAATTGTGATGATGATGGTGATGATGATGATGATGATGATGATGATGATGATGATGATGATTCACCATATCAGCTCTGAAACATGTTAGTGAAGCTGAATGTGCGAAAGCTTGATTACATTTTGACAATAAGTCGGCTATATTGGCTTGGTAATATTGTGAAGAAACTTCTGCATAAAATAAAATCCAGAGAATTCGAGGTGGAAGGCTGGAGGAAAGTTGTCCGTCCATTCATAGCCTTGAGCCCCTGGATGGGGCATAATCCATCCACAACTTTGTAGTTTCTTTTGTGGCAAGGAGTCCTTTTTTCGGGGTGAGGGTGCTGGCCCCACGCCCAACCTTTCTAGAAGGTACATAACAGTGCCTAGCCTTCCTAAATTGTCACCCATCTGGTACTGGCCAGGTTCAACGTTGCTTAACTTTGGTGATCTGGCAAGAACCAGTGTGTCGACATGACTGTGCCGTACAGAAGTAAGTTGTACGACCAAAGAAAATTTGGATGCAAACCATCAACACAAGTTCATGGAATCTGAATGGAAATATTTTTCAAGATTTCCACGCTTGCTGATTGCAGACTGTCAGAAAACATAAAAGAATCAATAAAAATTGTCTTTTTTACCTGCCATGTCAGATACACAATCCTTCCTTTCAGTGGTTGAACAGTTAGATTTTGGGGACTGGACGACGGAGCTAAAAAAAAAAAAAAAGAAGAAAAACAAAAAAGTAGTTAAATAAAATTGTTGACGGATTCAATTTTATTACTACAACTAGCTGACCCTACCCGGCGTTACCCGGTATTCTTAATGTTTAAAGTTTACTTTTTATTTTTTGTTTTCCTTTTAAAAGCCAGAAGTGGCTCTGTAGTACCACTCCTGGCTACAGGTAGTGTATATGTTTGGTAGTAACGTCTTGAAAAAGTACCAAGAACAGCACTAACAATTCATATAAATCTGTTAAGTTGTTAGCTACTGGAAAACACCAGAAAGTATAGTTGAAAATTATTATGAATTTATGAATTCATGGTAATTGATAATAATTATTAATTCAGAAATTGTATTTCGTAGATGATTTTAGGAATGTTGAAATCTTGGTTGTTATTGTTATTGAAGCCAAAGTCAAGGATATTGTTTAAAGTTAGGGTTGAGGTTAACAAAACAATTCTGTAAGGAATTCGAAAATTTATGGAGCAAGTCAGCTGGCAACAACGTGAATCTATATCCACATGTTTGCGAGTGTGATGGGTGACGTCATAGGAATTAAGTTAATGTAATATAAAGTTCAATTTTTGGGGAGTTGAGATGGGAGGATTGAAAAGAGAGGATCGACTTTGTAACACTGGAAGCGGCGCCAAGGGAAATCTTCATGATGTAGTAACGTGGCATTTGTGGTTCTAAAATAGTATTCTGGCTGTGAATAATAAATGTATGCATGTTCGGTATGAACCTGGTCTTTGTGCTTGTCTTTTAAACCCAGGTACGTAATCTTGTCTTGTACTCCCCTCATATATGTACTCCCCATCATAAACACTTTGTTGGGAATATTCTTAACGAAACATTTTATGCAATTTGCATAAGTGACTTTATGCAAATTAGCCACTATTACCTGAGGAGAGGTCATATATAAACACTAGAAAAAGAACCTTGGACGAGCAGAGTTCAAAAAGGAATTTACTGAAAGGAATACCTCTGTCACCTCATTTCTTCAATAAAAAAGAATATCTCCAGAACAACCGTTTTGAAAACTACCAAACTTAAAATTGACATGAGTATTACCCTTTATTGTATTTGTAATTATAATTAAATATAATTTGTTTTTGAATGCAATAACTTCGTCCAAAAAACGGAAGGTTGTTTCTGGCACAAAAGATTGTTCTTTTCTATAAACAAAAAAAAATGTGTTAGAAATAACTAACTCAAGAAAATTTCCAACAACTCACTCTTAAGTATATAATCTTATGACACAAACATATACGTGCATATTGGTCTTATATGCTATTTTGGTTCTCTCTTCATTGCTCCTCCTGCCCCAGAACATCTAGTCTCTCTTCTGTGGCCCTCGTACGCAACAAATGTATTTAAATCGGCAAATGTAAAAAATGGATAAAAACGTGAATGTTATGAATGCATCACCAGTTAGCAAGTGCTAATTCAACAACAGGAATTTGGGAATGGAAGCGAGAAAACATTAGTTATTGGACAAAATATATTTATATACCAACAATTTTCTAAAGATGTAAAATATACTTTGAAAGATCAAATTTTGTTGAGAAGTTTTAAAGTTCTTGAACAAGAAGTAGAGAAAAGCATTAGAAAGTTTGTTTCAAAGTTCTGTTGTGTGTATGTGTGTGAGTTTACTTTTTGGGTGGCTGTGTTGACTGGAGATGTAGTGGTAGACTTAAAGGAGCTTCAGCATGGTGTACTCCAGTCACTTATTTCTAGGATGGATGTTGTTAACGTAACAAGTGTAACTACGGAAGAACTGACTTCAGTTAACCAAGCCATTGTTTTATAGGAGCTTCTGAGTTTGTATCGGCTTATAATTTTGACATAGACTCGTTACTTCTGGACTTTGAAACGATTTTTATTGGTTGGAAAATATTTTGGAGTTAACACGCTCCTGTGAAAACTAACTTGCTTTTAGAAGTGACAAAGAACACAAATCCAAATGAAGCAGAGAAAGAAAGAGTGTAGCAATTAAAGACATTTGCTTTTTAGTATTCAGTCAAATACAACTTTGTATTTAATAAGAATACTTTTTTATCATATACTAGCAAGCCGGCCGACGTTGCCTGATTGTAAAATATGCTTAAATATGATATTTTAATTCATGTAGATTTCGTATTCATTATTATAAAGTAAATTATCTATTGATTATTATATTGTACTCAATATATGGTTGTGATTTCGAAAAGTAAAAAACAAAATGACCTGGGTGCCATCAGCTACAATTGAAACCAAAACATACAAGTCTCCAGCTTCATTCCTTAGCCTCTGAGCCACACTCATAAGCATATAAATAGTTTAAAAAATAACGTTCTTTAACCTATCAATGTAGATTTATACATGGAAACGGGTTTAGTCGCTTATTTCTGCCAATAGTAAACAGTTTTATTTCAATTTTGACCCCTTAGCAGCTATTTTTACCAGCTAAAAACCAAATCAAAAGTGTGCTACAGGTACAAATACCCTGTATATCAAATTTCAACTGCAGAGACCAAATATATAGAGAGGAGTTTGGTAGAGACATTTGCACACAGACACACTGACAAGGTCACTTTTATATATATATATATATATATATATATATATATATATATATATATATATATATATATATATATATATATATATATAAAATATTTCTGTGTGCTAAAACATTTCCATCTTAAATACTATGGAATAATGCAAAATGTAGAAACTATGCATAAATAGAGGAGTTTGGTAGAGACATTTGCACACAGACACACTGACAAGGTCACTTTTATATATATATATATATATATATATATATATATATATATATATATATATATATATATATATATATATATATAAAATATTTCTGTGTGCTAAAACATTTCCATCTTAAATACTATGGAATAATGCAAAATGTAGAAACTATGCATAAAAATAATTCAGCATAATAATGAAATGAAACGAATCATCTAATAAGAAACCATAAAAAATTAATGAGTAATTAATTAACGCTCGTTTTTCAAAGAAATATGCAGATTAGTTAACCTTTGTGTAGTCACGCGCATATCCATAACCGAGTATATTAAGAAGTTCGTTTTAATAATATTTGAATAAAAAAGTAAGCTTTTAATATCAATGTCAGAGTGAGAAAAAAGCTCAACGTTATAAGTATATAGTTATATTAGCAGCATATATTATTGGCAGCAGGAAAAGCCAACCTGGAACAATGTACACATAGACATTTCCTGTTCAGTATAGAAATTGTTTTTGGTAAGGGTCACCAATTAAGATCCAAAAGCCGCACAATGCTAAGTGTAGCAACAGGAGCAGCGTTTGCTTGCAGCTTAAGATTTTGAATATGTTTTGTAACATCATTGCTGATTGGTTGTAGCAGTCAACTTCCTTTCTGGCATATCCAATCAGAGGCTAGCTCTCAGGCCAGCTCACCTCATAACTGAGTTTATAAAAGGTTAAACACACAGCAATTCTGTTTTTTTTTCTTTATATACATAGTATGGCCTCTATTCCGTTTTGAGAGACAATGGATACCCCCTGTAAAGATAGCTACATGTATAATTGTGAAATAAGGATTGCATAATCCCCAATCACATTTTCCCTGAGTTGGTATTGCTTGATTCCAGTGGCAAGACATCCAAGACGACTGGAAATAATGCTGAGATAAGCAGAGAACACATACAGCACTTGGTTTTCTTAAATGATCACCCATCTTAGTATTGACCAAGCTCAACATCTCTTAACTTTGGTGATAATACGGGAATCAGTGTGTCAACGTGATTATGCACTATATACACACACATAACTAGATATAAACATCCCTTATGCCAACTGTTGTCAGATTCAACAATTTAACACTAATTGATGGACCGACATCTGCCATATAATATTTGCGATTCTAAATGTCTGAAAAACACTGAAAATTATCTTTTGAAAGTTTTAGTAAGCAGTAAGATGACCCCCTCCCCATATATATATATATATATATATATATATATATATATATATATATAATACGAAACTAGATCTAATGTCTGTAACATTTTTTTGTTCTTGAGATTAAGGGAGGTGGTGTTTGATCAACACTGCTGGGGAGCAATGATACTGTTTTGTTTTTAAATCCCCGAAACAGTGTTTCATGGTAAACAACTAATGATCCCTTAAATAAACATTAGTACTATAGTGAATTCGGGAGAGCAAATTGATGCATTGATTGCAGGTGATTAAATGACTTAGTGACTAAATAGTTTTCTAACGAATGATAAACAAATATAAAAATTAAATAGTTTTTTTTTATATATAGTTTTAAAGGTTAAAAAACTTTCAAGACTATATATATATGTACTAGCAGACCGCCTGGCATTGGAAAATATGCTTAAATATGATATTTTGATTAATGCTGATTTCATATTATTATGATTATATTATATTGGACCCAATATATAGTAATGATTTAAAAAGTTAAAAAAAAAAAATGACTTGTGTGCCATCATTGAGAATCGAAACCAAAACGTTTAGCTTAAAATTTACTTTTTCCTCTGATATTGATGCCTGAGCTATGAAAACATGTTTGCTGCAAGGCTAAAAATTAAAACATGAACCAATAGCTATTACGCTACGCATGCATATTCGTAATGCCGTCGTTCGACCTTCACCTGGCAAATTCCATTTCTTGAATTTTTACACTTTTGCACCGATTTTCCCCAGCTAAAATCCGAATATAAGGTTTTGCATGGGTTCGAATATCCTATATATTAAGTTTCATGTTTGTAGACCAAAAACTGCCAGAAGTTTGGTAGGCAAAATTTTTTAAACAAAAATATATTTGCATATATAAATATATATAGAAAGAGGTTTGTGTTTACTATAACCTTTTTACACAAATATTACACATGTATAAATCATGTAGAATATCTGCATGAATATAATTACACATAATAGTTAACTCTAGATGATCATCCCATAAGAAAACCGAAAAAACTAATAGGGAATTAATTAAAATGAATGTTTAAAAGAATATGCAAATTAGCCAGATCTTTTGAAGATGGAGGCAATTCAACGACCCATATATAAGAAAGTTGTATTTTCTTTTTAAAAAAATAGAAAGGATGCTTGCCTTTTTTCTATTGTTCTTGGCCTTTGGGCTGGGATGAAAGTGTAGTATCTGTTCCGGTAGATACTGCAAGCTATGACTAGCAAAGACCAGATGTGGGGGCAACCCCACATGCCTGACCTTTAACCAGCTCCCATTTCCCACCTCTCGGGAGCTGGTCCCCTTTTTCTCTTCCCCCTCCCTTCACTCCTCACATTAAAAATCGGCCTTGTGCCTAATTTGCTCGGTGGGGGAGCAAATAAATACCATCTGTTCCGGTAGATACTGCACTTAAGATAATTTGTACCAGTCAATGGAGGGGAAACCCTCTATACTGGGACAATTATTATTTTTGTTAACCAGAGTGCCCCCTTTTTGCCTACTTTTAGGGGAGCTGGTTTTTACCTCACATTAAAAACGGCCTTGTGCCTAATTTGCTCAGTGGGGGAGCAAATAAATACCATCTGTTCCGGTAGATGCTGCAAGCAATGACTAGCAAAGACCATATGTGGGGGTAACCCCACATATCTGAACTTGGTCAATGTAGGGATCACCCTACAGACCACAGTTACTATCCAGCTCCCATTTCCCACCTCTCGGAAGCTGGATCCCCCTTTCCCTCCCCCCTCCCTCTCTCTCTCCACATTAAAAAACGGCCTTGTGCCTAATTTGCTCAGTGGGGAAGCAAATAAACCAATACAAGCAAAGACCAGATGTGGGGGCAACCCCACATACCTGACCTTTAACCAGCTCCCATTTCCCACCTCTAGGGAGCTGGTCCCCCTTTTCCCTCCCCCTCCCTTCACTCCTCACATTAAAAATTGGGTTTGTGCCTAATTTGCTCGGTAGGGGAGCAAATAAATACCTTGCCTTTTTTCAGTTGTTCTTGGCCTTCAGGACGGGATCAAAGTGTAGTATCTGTTCTGCAGATGCTACACTTAAGATAATTTGTACCAGTCAATGGAGGAGAACCCCTCTATACTGGGACAATTATTATTTTTGGTAACCAGAGTGCCCCCTTTTTGCCTACTTTTAGGGGAGCTGGTTTTTACCTCACATTAAAAACGGCCTTGTGCCTAATTTGCTCAGTGGGGGAGCAAATAAATACCATCTGTTCCGGTAGATGCTGCAAGCAATGACTAGCAAAGACCATATGTGGGGGTAACCCCACATATCTGAACTTGGTCAATGTAGGGATCACCCTACAGACCACAGTTACTATCCAGCTCCCATTTCCCACCTCTCGGAAGCTGGATCCCCCTTTCCCTCCCCCCTCCCTCTCTCTCTCCACATTAAAAAACGGCCTTGTGCCTAATTTGCTCAGTGGGGAAGCAAATAAACCAATACAAGCAAAGACCAGATGTGGGGGCAACCCCACATACCTGACCTTTAACCAGCTCCCATTTCCCACCTCTAGGGAGCTGGTCCCCCTTTTCCCTCCCCCTCCCTTCACTCCTCACATTAAAAATTGGCTTTGTGCCTAATTTGCTCGGTAGGGGAGCAAATAAATACCTTGCCTTTTTTCAGTTGTTCTTGGCCTTCAGGACGGGATCAAAGTGTAGTATCTGTTCTGCAGATGCTACACTTAAGATAATTTGTACCAGTCAATGGAGGAGAACCCCTCTATACTGGGACAATTATTATTTTTGGTAACCAGAGTGCCCCTTTTTGCCTACTTTTAGGAGAGCTGGTTTTTACCCCACATCAAAAACGGCCTTGTGCTTAATTTGCTTTGGTGGGGAAACAAACAAATAAATACAAAAAAAGGGTTTTTAATATGAATATCAATACACAAAAAACTTAAATTTATAGGAGCATATATATATATATATATATATATATATATATATATATATATATATATATATATATATATATAAATGACTGCTGGCTGCTGAATCTTGTCTGTGTTGTCTATGGAAGGGGCAGACCAAAATGTTGAATCTCTTATTCTACTAATTCATGATTGGAAATTTTCAGGTACATGCAAAGAGAGAGAGAGAGAGAGAGAGAGAGAGAGAGAGAGAGAGAGAGAGAGAGAGAGAGAGAGAGAGAGAGAGATTTGATCCAGAATTTAGCAAGATCATATGCTACATAGCATTCAGTTATTCGTTTTAATATACTTTCCTATGTGCAGTAAAGTACATTTTAATTAATCTTAAATAATTTTTATTAATAAAATAATATTGTTTTTGAATAACTATTTTGTTAAAATAACACAATACTTTCATGTTTTTTTTATTTTTATTTCGTTTCGGTTTCTTACAGCTTCAATTTTTACACAAAACTCAAACATAGCAGCCATTTACTTCCTAGGCTGCTGTGTTTGCACATTATCCAGCTCCTCTATAGGTGAAGCACTCTGGTGGAGGAAATGATAATTTCAACATCACATACTTGTGAGACCTATCACCAGCAGTAGCTTCTGTAACATTGGCTCCAGTTAAAAGAAGCCTCTGTTTGATTCCTCTACAGGTTGTATTTTTTCTGAAAATTTTCTACATGTCCAACACTGTAGAATCATTCCCTATTTAATTCACTAACAATTTTACCTAAATAAAATTTTACCTAAATAAAATTTTTCTGTACTTATTAGTTCAACCAAAAAAATCTTTGCCTTTTCTTTTTACATTTATGAAGCTGTTCTAAGGGAGTTAAATCCTCTCCTATAAAGTGACTTTTCAATTTAAACACTGAAAAAGTCATTTTATAACAGAGGAGTACTCTCCCTTAGAATCTCCTTGATCTTTTGTATTTCTTCTGACGCTGCTATTCTGTCCTCGGTCAGTGAAAGCAAGCAGAACTTTCTAGACTGAAGTAATTTAATATATATATATATATATATATATATATATATATATATATATATATATATATATATATATATATATATATATATATATATATATATTAATCCAGAGTACTCGGTATTAGGGAGCTATATTTTCCCCTTTGGTCTCTATGTAATTTTGTTTCCCCTGTTTATTTTTTATATATTTTTTTTTTTCTTCTTTCCCTTGCCATATTCATGACTTTATTTTTTTTTTTTAATCGTATTGTCCTCGATTTGGCTCTGTTGAGTGAGGATCGAAACCGGGTTAGCTGGCCTTTATTTTCATTTTTTATTTTTTAAATAATCATTATTTATATTGGTCTATATGTAGCCATCATATATATATATATATATATATATATATATATATATATATATATATATTAATCCAGAGTACTCGTTATTAGGGAACTATATTTTCTCTTTATTAAAAACCGACATTGTGTCTAACTCTACCACTTTGTTGAGAAGCAAGTAAAAAGGAACTTCATATAAAAATAATTTCTTTCAAGAGAATTGGAGATTGATTGGGAAAATTTGTGATTCAAAAAAAAAATTAGTGTAATTCATAATTGATCTTAATCTCGTACATAGGAGAGTTTACATTACATACTAGATACCATCATCAATTGTTTTTGGTCTCACTATACAAAGGATTGTCAGGACAATCTGACATGATCATATTTAACCTTATAAGTAAAACCTGATCAAATATTCAAAACGTCATAGTATTTGAAACTTGGATAAGATCTTCTCATCGAATTTAAATTACCTACTTAACATCATTCTTGATTGTCTTTGGTCTCTCTGTAAAAGGGATTGTCAGTAAACTCTGACCAAATGTACAAAACAACATAATATTCAAAACCCAAATCAGACCCTATCAATACGGCTATAAACTGGCTCATATAAAGAACGGTGCACCTTTTAGTGACGTGACCTCAAATAGCATCACTTAGTTGGATACTCCAGCAGATTGAGTGGATTATTGTCCCGATAATAGCAAAAAACTTAAAGAAAGATATCTACTATTATATGAAAGGAACTTTGTGTGTGTGTGTGCATGTGTGTGTGCTTGTGTGTGTGTATGCATGTGTGTGCATGTGTGTGTATGCATATGTATGTGCATGTGCATGTGCATGTGTGTGTGTGCGCCTGTGTGCGTCTGCGTGTGTGTGTGTGGGAGTTCGTTCCCTATGGACTCTGAAACAACTGGACCGATTTTTATGACATTTCACCAAAATGTACTTTATGTGTCTGAATGATGCACCGTCTCCTACTGATGTCACTTCAAATAACAGCACTTTTTCTAGTTGTTCCATGATTTCTTGTCGTTGGATCCAGCAAAATACAGAAAAGGGCCACAATAAATATATTTATTATATTATTATATAATTAACTGGCCAAGTATGGAAAGGAAAATTAGTGTTCTTCATGGCTCAAGATCCCCCGCTGTATGGCTAACACACAATGGCTTATATGAGAAATGGTGCATCTTCTCAAAGTGATGTTGCCTACAGTAACAATACTAAGCTGGATATTCCACCAGACTAGATGAATTCTTGTCCTGGAATTCAGTAAGACCAAGAGACCACAAAAAAAGGTATTCTATAACTTATTTAAATGGTCAATTGAGAAGAGGAAAATTAATATTCTTAACTCAAAATTAATATTCTTAACTCAAAATTAATATTCTCAGCTCAAAATTAATATTCTTAGCTCAAAATTAATATTCTTAACTCAAAATTAATATTCTTAACTCAAAATTAATATTCTCAGCTCAAAATTAATATTCTTAACTCAAAATTAATATTCTTAACTCAAAATTAATATTCTTAACTCAAAATTAATATTCTTAGCTCAAAATTAATATTCTTAACTCAAAATTAATATTCTCAGCTCAAAATTAATATTCTTAGCTCAAAATTAATATTCTTAACTCAAAATTAATATTCTTAACTCAAAATTAATATTCTCAGCTCAAAATTAATATTCTTAACTCAAAATTAATATTCTTAACTCAAAATTAATATTCTTAGCTCAAAATTAATATTCTTAACTCAAAATTAATATTCTCAGCTCAAAATTAATATTCTTAGCTCAAAATTAATATTCTTAACTCAAAATTAATATTCTTAACTCAAAATTAATATTCTCAGCTCAAAATTAATATTCTTAACTCAAAATTAATATTCTTAACTCAAAATTAATATTCTTAGCTCAAAATTAATATTCTTAACTCAAAATTAATATTCTCAGCTCAAAATTAATATTCTTAGCTCAAAATTAATATTCTTAACTCAAAATTAATATTCTCAGCTCAAAATTAATATTCTTAACTCAAAATTAATATTCTTAACTCAAAATTAATATTCTTAACTCAAAATTAATATTCTTAACTCAAAATTAATATTCTTAGCTCAAAATTAATATTCTTAACTCAAGATTTGAGACACAAAGGAGGACTTTAATGGAATATTTGAATATCTATGCGTCTCATATAGAGATCAAGTATTAGCCCCAGAGAAGGGGCCCTTTGATTTCTGAGAACTTTGTCCGAGGTAAAATTAAACAAAAAAGTAGAACATGCTGAAATTCATTAAAATTATTATTTATGCAACATCAAAGAAAATAAAAGAATGGGATGTTTAGACATTTTGCATTCTCATAATTTCAGTTTGAAAAATATTTTTCACATTTTCTATGAAAGATAGGAATTTGAATTACAGTAGTGATACATCTCACGGTCTTAATTAATCGACCGTGGACCATTCCTTCTATGAGGCAATGTATAGCCTTATCCAGGGGATCTTATTTGGGCTTTGAATACATTGTTATTTTGTGTTGCAGTATTTTTTGATATACTGAGGAGTGTCTGATCACTGAAAATTGGAAGGTTTTACTCATAGACACTGGTGATAGGAATTGATGAGTCAAATAGAGCCATGTTCTGCTAGCAACCAATCAGAAACCGGAGTTGCTCCATAAAAATATTGAATCTTTAGCATTCCAGCACATAATTTTTTTTTGTGTCAACACGAGAAATATCTTTTGCCCTTTACCTGCAAAATTATAAATTCCAGGACTTGTACAGAATAGCTACCCAATTGGAAACTTCTGTAAAATTAAACATGGCTTTCAATTCAAGGTTTTGAAAATTTGGTCAGAGTTTAGTTGTAGGGGGAAGTATCTTCATGCCAGGTGGTTCTGACAAATCTCTGTACAGAGAAACTAAAGACATTAAGGATGGTATCTAATAGGTAACTTTCAACTGGGGCTACCAGATCAGGTTGTCTGAAGATATTGGCTTTCTGGAACGAAATAGACCTTACATTGGTGCCTTTTGTTTTTCTACTTCCTTTTATGAAACTTAATTATGTTCTGAAAAAAAAAATCTTTCTGACTGGTTCCCTAACTTGAAATGTACCAAACAATGTTGCAACCCTTTTCCCTCGCCCATTGCAAAACTCATTCATGCTCTGCAGGGCAGGGAACAAAAACGATAAAATCCACTATAAAACAACTAAACCAAGCACAACAAACTAGCGATTGAAGATACAAGGAGCTTGAAGAATAAAAAAAAAAACTTCTAACAAAATAACTAGATGCAACATGAATACTGTTTCCAAAATAACTGGTTTCAGCATTAAATAACACGAAAAGGGTTGATATGCCATTAAAAACAAAACAAAAAAACCAACCAACCAATCAACCTAATAGATAATTAAACATATGTTTCTTTTTGTGTGTGTAAATAACTAATTTATTTTTTATTTCGGACTATTAGTCTCATCTTTATTAGTTGTTGTTTTTTTTTTTTTTTGATCTTTTTATTGGTTCACAACGTTTCGGCCAACTTCCTCTGGCCTTCGTCAGGTGGTAACCGCGACGGATAGGAACTTCGAATCTCCTAACTGCATTCTCAGCCATCACTGCCATTCGTTGTTGTTGTCGTCTCACCACATTTTGACCAATTAACCTCTGGCACGCTTCTGGTGGGATCGAAACCGCTATCTTCAGACAATGCGCATCTGGAACCGTAGAGATTCAACGTCCCTATCATAATAAATAACTGTTAAAACTTCTTTCAGAAAATAAATGTTCTCACCTCGCATTTCTGTTGATACAGTGAGTATTGAAGAATAGTTTCCCCAGAGTTCGGTCCCATTCTGCATATTGGCTGCCCTCACCTTGAAGATGTACGTTGTGAAAGGATGCAAACCTCGTACTGTGTGACTTACAAACGGGGTGTCGATGTTGATCAGTTCTTCCACTATTTGGTCTGGGTGAAAGAAAAAGGGGGTAAAAAAATTTTTTTACAGATTAGCAAAGGAGATAATCCAATTATATACACATGTTAAAACATTCTAAAACACTTTGAATCATTCTTTTTTTTTTTAATAAGGGAGTCACCGCTTATCAAGACCCAAAGGCCACTCGAGGATAAGGGTTAATGAATGTATAGTGGTAGTGTAGTAATCGTTAATGGTGTAAATTTGGTAGAATTTGATTATTTATGGGGATGGCGTAATGAGAATTTGTTTACATTGGATTTGAAGGCTATGTTGTATTCAACTGGGAAGCAGGCAAACGGAACAGTGTTCCACAGGCAGACAGTTCTGGGAAAGAAACTTTTTTTCATGGAATCTGTATTTAGATTTAGATACAGATAGAGAGTGGTGGGAAATCGTATATAGTGGTTGTAAATAGTCGAGTGTTTTTTTGTGAAATTTTAGCAAGAGGGAACCATAGATTGGAGTTCAGTCGAGCACTTATCAAAATAACGATAGAGTAGAGACAGGCTCGCAACGTTTCTCCTGTGGGAAAGAGGTTGCTAGGAAGAGAAAAGGGTATCACCTACCAGGTTCCAAGCCGGTTTTGAACTCTATCAAGGCTGGATAGGGTGTGTGTGTGTGTGTGGGGGGGTGAGTAGCTCCTGTCCAGATGTGGCAATAGTACTCCATCATTTCGATCCTTTTTGTTTTCCTTTTGTTATTATGTGGGGAACTCTTCATCCATGTTTTAAATAAAGAAGTATAAAACACTGATTGCAAGAAGAGTAGAGCTCCTTGAGAAGGATTTAAAATAGCAGTACTGATCCAGAACTTAACCAAAGATCGCGTCCCTGTCACATTTAATATATGAAGTAATCGATATGTGCTATATATCGATTACTATCACGGAGAGACAGCAGGGTGTTGAGTAAAAGGAATTAGAAAAAAAAACGAATAGTTTCTGTTTGTAAATTTTCAAGAGATCATAAACCCCCGGATATCCCCAGGGGCAGTAACTCTTGGCACACCAGGAGTTATCTCCCTTTTCATTGGTTTGAAACATTGCAGTCAGCATCTCCATCCAAAACGCTGAACCCCCCCCCCCTAAAAAAAAGAAAACGATAACAAATTCAGTACAAGAAGATAAAACTTTGTGAGTTTAATTAATTATATACTATTCATTAACTCCTGATCTTTGACACTTTATAACCAAAAGATATGTAACGAACATATTATACAACCTTTAGTCCAGTTGAGTGCATTCCGGACGAGTTGATACTTTTTGATGGTTCCATGTAATTCACGGGGCCTCCACCAGGACAGGTAGATACTCACTGGAGAAGTCTTTACAACTTGAAGTCTCACAGGTTCTGAGGGAGCTGATTAAAATAAAATAAAACAAATAAATAAAAACATTGGAAGAATTAGAATGACGTTTCTGAATTTTTGAGATGAGGATTGATTATTCATATTATTTGGATTCTTCCAATTAATGTTTCAAAGACACTCAAGCTAAGAACATTTGTCCGAAGAATCCAAAATAACAGGAATTAGAATATTTACTTATTTACAAGTATACTTTTTTATTTATTTATTTATTTATTTTTAATAGTTTAATATGAGGGGCGCCTCCTATTTGTTTTTTATTCTACCCTCAATGGATCAGAGGGAATTTCAATTTGCATTGTTATGATTACTGAACTTATGCATTCATGACCTGAACGTTTCATTTCTCTGTTGACGATATTGACGGTGTAAAATTCTAAGATGCAGAAAAAATTGAACTGATCAACATCTACATTGTTGAACGTTTACAAAGCCAATGCAGTTGATGTTAGTACATTTAAGAGATGGGTCCGTCGATCCCAGAGTGGCGACGGCGATGTGAATGACAACGTGTGTTCTGGACGCCCATACACAGCCACCACCCCGTCCGTCGCTGGCAAAAGTGCATTGAGAATAGTGGTGACTATGTAGAAAAATTAATTTTGGAATACAAAAGGTAGCTCGTTTCAATGATAGCACTCCCGTCTTCGTAGGTCTTCAACTTTCTTTTAGTTAAAAAAAAAAAAAAGTGGATGCATTACTTTTGGAATGACCCTCACATTTTTGGACGAATTGTCTGATTAACTTAAAAAATAATGTAAATCGTTTTAAGAAAGTTTGTAAATTTACAAAAAAAAATAGTAATTTCATGTAAATATCTCAAATTCCTAACATGAATTTTTGTCCAAAATGCAACAAGAGTTAGTAGTAATATCTACTTATATATAAAAGGCACTGTGTGTGTGTGTGTGTAAACTTTGCTGAAAATCTGACTGTTCTGTCTTTAATCAGATTTTTCGTTTATCGATTAACAATTTTTGATACTTATCAGAGGCATTCCAGGATAAACCTTATCTAAGAACACTCCTAGACACATAAAGTATATTTGTGTGTAATTTCATGAAAAATCGGCTCAGCCGTTTCGGAGTCCATAGAAAACTCTCTCTCTCTCTCTCTCTCACACACACACACACACACACACACACACACACACACACACACACTTTCGTCGATTTTGATGACAATAAAAGTATGGTGTGGAACTTTTGTTGATTCTCATTCAATCCCGGACAACGTCGGGTCTCCCTGCTAGTAGTTACTAAAACCATGTTTATACAAAATACATACTTGCTTATTTGTAATTTTTCCCCTTTTTTTAAAGCAATAAATAAAATATTAAATTAATTTACAATTTTTAAAGGTTCTATGTGTTTCTTTTTTGTTTTTTTTAACTAGGGTGCTTGTATAGAGCGCTGATCTTTTAAATTAACGCATTTAAGGGTAAGACATTATTACGTTCTTTCTTACGTGTTATGTCGAAATTAGTATAAATTCCAAAAATTACGAAAAATAATCCAGTAGAAAAATAATTACAAGCAAAAATTGAATTTACCACATCATCGAGATTTATCGTATGTTTTAATATGGAATAGTTGTGGAACCAATTCTGTATGACAAACTGACTTATTGCCCTTAACTTAAATTGACTTAAATTAAGAGCTCGCCATTTTTAAACAAAACATAATTGTGTATGATTTTTTTTAATTATTTAAACTACATCTAGCAAATCTACTGAATCATTTTCGTAATTTTTGGAACTTATACTAATTTTGACCTGACATGTAAGTATGTAATGATCTTTTCACCTGAAATGCGTTGGATTAAAAGTTCACCAATCTTTTCAAGCGCCAAAATTTATTATATTCTAATATATAATTTCATTGGATTGTTAAAGGGCATTTTTATATCGGCAAACAAAATAATTACATTCCAAAAAGACGCAAAAAATAATTACATTCCAAAAAGACGCACCTGAGTTAATTGATTTAAAAACCAGTGTGGCTTTTTTCCTTGCGCAAGAACAGTGCTTGTGAGGATGGTGTTATTTTTCCTAAACATTAGTTTATTAGTTTCAGCGCCTTAAATTGTTTCCTGCAAAATATGCTTAGTTTCTTAGTTATCTCCCCTTCATTCACAAACCCTTTAAAACATATTCAAACTCTTTCGTGCAAATGCGGAAAGTGCAAGGGAGATAAATCAATAACAAATAAGTGTTGTTAAAATTTGTTATTTAGAGTTACTTCCCTTAGATCAGATATCTATGTATCATTATATATGGGGAATTTTATAGAATCACTCCCGTCTCCAATCAAGTTCTGTCACTCAGAAGTCGAGTGTGAGCCATCTGACATCTAGTTGTAAGGTTCTGCTGGAGAAGAGCAACTATACAATGCAAGACAGTGGAGTGTGTAAATATTTCCACTAGACCATCTGTAAGAAGTTGAATATCGAATGTAGTATCAAGTTCTGGGAACATGTACCAGTAAGAACAGTTGGAAATAAGTCGTACACAATTCACTATGACTATGCAAGTCCTATAGCTATGACCTAGAAAACGGAGCTATTACACTTGACATAGTGATATGGGATGAGAAGGAGAAAGAAGCAACCATAGTATAAGTTAGTGCCCAAATGGTGCTGGGCTAAACAGAACCAAGGTCTTATGTATGACATAAAAAGAAACTGGAATCTTAGGAAGATCTCAATCATTCCAGCAACCAGATTCATGAAAAAGAATAAAAAAAAAACTACTCAACAAATATACCTGGTGAACCAAGTGCAAGAGAGCTACAAACAATTACACAAATATAAAAAGATATCTCGGTTGGAATGTATGAGATAGTGGGTGGATGTCCGTCATTCGGTAGGATGGCCCATTCCCAGCCAGAAAAAAAAAAGAAAAAAAAAAAGGAATGCTTTTTGTTTTATTATGTTATTATTACTTTTTAAAATGATTTTATGCCATGAAGACAATTTAAAGCATTAAAAACAATCACAAATACAGGGTGGATCAATACAACTATTGCGCTAGAAAAGATGACATGATTCCATTTCCTATTGATGAAAACCGGTTTTCTATTTTTGTTGCAGACCATCTACTAGTTGGCCAGTTACGTACAAATCGCAGGAGAAATAGGAGCCTTCTATCATGTCTGAAAGTGACACAATGTTCAACGAGTGAGATCAGAGATGCGCCGCTACACAACTCCTGCTCCCCATCGATCCAAGTTATGATAATGGGACCATTGCCAGCAACCTTAAAATGCACCACTGGATTGCTACGAATAACAAGGACGTGCCCAGGGTGACGAAAGCAACCGGCCACCGTTATGATCTTTGGTGTGGTTTCAAGTGAGGGTCACATCATGCCACCTCACATCTTCGAAGTCCGCTTGAAAGTCAACACCAAAGTGTACCTAGATGTGCTGAAGAGTGTGGTGATCCCTTGGTGTAATCAGATGGCCGCTGGCAGACACTGGGTGTGGCAGAAGGACTCGGCCCTGGCCCACAAGTCCAAAGAAACCCAGGCTTGGCTTCAGAAGGAGTGCTAAGACTTTGTACTCGTCTTTCACTGACCTCCCTTCCCCCCCACTCCTCCCCCGACCTGAACCTGCTGGACTACTTCGTTTGGTCATACATCGAGAACATCACCAACATGACCTCCCACAACACCAAAGCCAGCCTGATCGCCGCCATCTATCGAGTATTTTCCGAGCTTCCATCGGCGCTTGTGGAAAAGGAATGCTCCCAGTTCTGAACCCTATCGAGGCAGTGATTGAAGCTGAAGGCGGCTACATTGAATAGATGTCAGCTCTATTACATAATCAAGTTACCCGAATTGATTTTGTCAAAAAAAGTTTTAAAATAAAGCTGTAGAGTTGTTTTCTCTTGGTGACAATTTTATTGTTCCACTCTGTAAGTAGTTTAGTTGTTATGTCGTATGACTTTGGAGCGTGTCCTTTCGAAATGCCCAAATAACTATGTTTTTTTTTAAGCCTGAAAAGAAGGCAATATTTTTTTTAAAATAAATCATTTATTCATTTTAATGAATTGAGATATTTCGACGTCAAAAGGTCATTATCAAAAGCATATATATTCTTTCTTTTTTATAAATTCTCCTTGCTTCTGAATTGTTGAAATGAGGATTAATAATTAGTATTATTTGATCATTCGGACTTCAATTCTCATCTCAAGTTTTATTTGCACGACGTTTCAACAAAATACACCTGAAGAATGTTGGAGGTTACATCGACAAAAACGTTGTGAAAATAACACTCCAGATGAGAACAGTAGTCTGAAGAATCCAAATAATATGAAAAAAAAAAAACCCAGCTTTATATTATGCAAAAAAAACCCTTCTTGCTTGAGACATATTGTCCTTGTGCAGAATTTTGTCATTATACATTAACATGTTTTTTTATAGGCCCATATCTATATAAATAAAATAGTTGGTGTATGTCTGTGTGTAAACATTTAATCGATGACCTCTTACACATAACACTGAAATTAACAGGAAGTAGTAATCATACACCAAGGATGGTTTATAACAAGTAAAATCTTTGTTTGGATGGATGGATAACATATACAAAAATATATCGCCAAGTTGAAATGCAAAATGTTCATTTCAACTAGTCGACATATTTCAATTACTTTTGTGCATGCGCAAATTCATTCATAGCTTGAAGTGTTTTCATTTTTAGTGTTTCTTATCTATCTGTCAATAGCTCCAACGGTAGGGAACGCAGTTAGAGGGCTAAAAGTTTTGGCTTCGATTCTAACTGATAGTACCCATATCATATTTTTTTAAAAACTTTTAAAATCAGTACGATATATCAAATACAATGTAATGTTCAATAGAGAATTGACCCTGTAATAATAAATACGAAATCTGCGTGAATTAAACCTCGCCACTATTTACTAATAATAAGTAGCCATGACTCTAGACCCCCCCCCCCTCTATGATACCCTGCTAGCCTCAAATTGCATTTATTTATGAGTCCCCACTTAGCAGGATCGCCTGCTGACCTTTCTGTGCTGACCTTTTCAAAACATGCCTTTTAATTTTTTTTTCATACAATTAACTTGGGATCAACAGGTGGCCAAGTATTAATCCGGCTTTTTAAAAAATTGGTTATATATCTTTAAAAATGCTATCTGGTCCGGAAATGGGAGATCATTTTATTGGAAATTTATATGTAAAAATAGCCCCCCCTTTCTACAGTCTATAATATTGTTTTTCTTTTTCTAATTTCTTTTTAATGCCAAGTTTTTTCGAGTTCTTTGAATGCAATTGCCGAGAAATTGTATAATTTTATTATTATTTATTTTTTGCAGGGGCTTAGAGTTAGGGTTAGGGTTAGGATTTTATTTTTTTGTTATACTATTTCTTTTACCTTGTGGGATATTAATGTGAACTTTTTAAAAATTTAAAGAATAAAGTCTTCAAATTTTAAGAATAAAATGCGATCCAAAGTTGATTTATATTTCCTTAATATTTTTTCAATCTGACTAAATTCATGGCTTAAATCATAATTAGTCATTTTTGTTTTTAGATTAACGCAGATTCCCTCCAGATGGCAAATATATAACATAATCACATTGCCACACTGATTCTCGTTAAATCACCAAAGTTAAGCAACGTTAAGTCTGGCCAACACAAGATAGGTAATCATTTCAGAATACCAGGCGCTGTATATGTTGACACCTCCCTGCAAAAGCTGCAATAACCTATCTTGGTCAGGATATACATGAAACTGGGAATCGTTTGTAAATTTGATATTCCCATGAAACTTCTTCCTTCAGGAGAAACTGGTTTAAACTGGCCTCTAGATGGCATCTTACTCTGATTAGGTCCAGGAGAAATTAAAACAACCTTGTGGGGAGCTAGAGATACGATGTGGACGGAAGTAAAATGTTAATAGATTGTATGAAGTTCCTTCAACTTTTTTTTTTTAACCCTCTGTTATTTTTTTTAACAAGGAAGTTATCACTTACCAAGGCCCAGAGGCCACTCAGGGATAAAGGTCAGTGAATGTAAAGTGATCCGTGAGATAACAGCTTACTGATCGTTTTTGGTGAGAATTGGGCAGCATTAAACTATTTAAGGAGACACGATAGCAAAAACTTGTTTGCATTAGACTTGAATACGACTATGTTCGTCTCAGCTGGGAAGCAGTCCAGTGGAACAGAGTTCAACAGGTAGGCAGTTCTAGGAAAGTAAGCTTTGTTCATGGAATTTGAGTTTAGATTTAGGTACAGTTGGAGAGTAGGAGAACTTGATGGTAGTAGTTGTAGCATAACGAGTGCTTTTTGTGAAAGTTTGGTGAGAGAGGACTATTGAATGAAGCTGAGACAAGCACTTGCCATGAAAATAACTGTAGAGCAGAGACAGGCTCGCAACATTTTTTTCTGAGGGAGAAAGGTTTTGAACTCTATCAAGGCAGGATAAAATACTCTGCGCAGCTCCTCCCCAGATGTGGTATGTATACGAATGATATTTCCACCCTTTTCAAAAAATGTCTGACTCAAAATGCAGATAAAATAATTTATTGTAGCTGAAGTTTAATAATGTGCAACCCCCAAAACAAACAAACAAATTAAAATGATATCACTGCATCCCAGGTAACACCGGACAAGAAAAATTAATTGTATATAATAATGTATCTGTTTTGTATATATCTGCTTGTGGATCATTTTAATAAACATCGTTCCATACAAGGCGTTAAGCCATTTAGTGTAAAAAGCTAACAAGAACGAGAGATGATTCTAGAAAAGACAGGATATGTCTACTGACCACAGTCTTGAAAGGACTAAGACTATAAACAGGAGAAAAACATTCAGCAGGAAGAGAGTTCCACAAACATGCAGATCCTAGGAAAAAAAAAACTACTGAAATAGAAAGGTGTATTACAATGAGGTATCAAAAGAGTGAATCGATGGAGACCACTAGACTAATGAATCAAACGAGCTGGAACAAAGGAAGCAGGGAATCGATCGAACAACTCTGAGGAACTCATTTCATAATAGTATTTGTTGCAATATTTTTTTAAATTCATAATCGGGGTATGGTCCCTTACAGTTGAAAGATTCTATTTATAAATGATGCTGCTAGGAACTGACGAATCAAATTAATTCACGCTCTGCAACCAATCAGAAACCAGAATTGCTCCGTAAAAATTAAACCTTTTCTGTAGCAACCTTGCATATGTTATCTTCATGTCAACACGGGAAGAATCTTTTGCTCTGTGGCTACAAAAATTATAAAGTCAGGAACCTGAACTCAAGTGTCTACTGAGAACCAGTCACCCCCAGGACTTGTATAGAATAACTAACCATTAAAAACTGTTCTGAAATTAAATATGGCTTCCAACTCAAGAGTATTTATAGAAAATATTGAGACTAGCAACATCACGTCTGTACTAGAGAGATGGTGCAACAAAGAAGAAAGAATAGTGCCAATCAAATTACATATATGTTCTTGTATCTTATGATGAACCATCAGATGGCAAAGTAAATCATCAGCCCCAATAAACAAATGGTTTGATAGCAGATTTGTAGCGATAGAGAATATCTTTAGGTGTGAGAAAATATTTCGAGCAATAAAGAAAACCGATTTTATGAAAAGCAGAAAGAGCAATGGATCTAATATATGAACTCTCAAGAAAGATTTGATGAGAAAGAAAGGCCAAGAAGTTTCAGAGTCGATTTCTCTTGTTTTTATGAGGATATTGTGCTATACAAGAGACAATAGCATTGTGTATACTTTTGCAATGTTTGTGTTTATTTTCAACTCGACAATACTAATTTAACACTTTTTATATTCAATAATGACACAATACTAATTTATACTAACATGATATTGACATAATACTAGCATAATACTAATATTAAGTAATATTAAAATAATACTAACATGAGAGCAACTTATATTAACATGATACTAATATAATGCTAATTAACTAATACTAACATAATACTAAGATAATACGAACAAAATGCTAACTAATATTAACATGATAATAACATACTAACTAGTGCTAACATAATACTAGCATAATACTAATACTAACTAATATTAAAATAATACTAACTTATGTGAACATAATGCTTATACTAATATTAACATAATACTAAGATAAAATGAACAAAATGCTAACCAATACTAAGATAATACTAGCATAATACTAACTAATAATAACAATACTAAGATGATACTAACTTATACAAACTAGAACTAACATAATACTAACTTATACTAATATAATACTTACTAATACTAACATTGAATTAACTAATTAAATTAACTAAATAATACTAACATGACTTGTAATGCAGTGCAGTACACACTGCACTTTTTGTGATCCGGGATCTAGTTTGTGTTTGCTAATCTGTACTAATCCTTTCTTTTATGAAATCCTGAAATTCTCTCCATGAATTCCTGAAATCACTCCCAATCCCTAACGGAGACAGTGTATGCAATCATTCAGTATTTGTTTGCGTGCAAATGCGTGTCCGTAAGTCACTTGCGTATTCATGAGTTGAGTATTCATTTCGTCTCTCCTGATCTCGAAGAATAGGGATAAATAAGAATAATTTCATGCCAGGTTCTGTCTTCTGCTGAACACCATCTGCTGTCTAGTGTTTTTGGTTCTTTGCTTTTATTAGTATTCATCATTTCAAATTTGTTAACTTTTATTATTTCAAACAAACACGAATCATTTTCATCAGTTGAAACGTTTATGTGAAATCATACTTTTTTTTTTATTTTTGGGGATTTGCGCAAAGGAAGGAGACAAGCTAAATGAAGAGAGAAAGAAAAAGAGTAGCTTAGTGGTTTGAATCTTCAAATGGAAGGTTGTATAATATATTATCTCGAAAAATCCTAGAAAATATTCTAAAGAAATTGAAATTTAATTGATATCTAAGGTCTATTTTTAAAATTTCACAAAAATTAAAAGTATCTAAATTTACAGTTTTTTTTATTTATTTATTTTTTTTAATTACATTTTCACCCCAAACAAGGTGCATTACCACTTTGGTGTAGGGGGCTACTATCAGGGGCAGCAACTACTGGGGCACTATGTTGGGATTTGGGCAGCAAGATGTCGGTTCACGTTGCACTTGAACTTCTGCATGTCAGTACAGTTAGGGAAGCAGGAACTTGGAATGGAATTCCATAGTCTAGCGGTTCTGGGGAAGAAACTACTGGGGTAGAAAGATCTTTTACATCTAGGGATCTCTACTGTGTGGGGGTGGGATTTAGTTGCCTGCCGGGTTTGTCGAGGGTGTCTACGTCATGGGGGCACAAGTGTCTGCAGTTCGTCAGAGCATTCATCATTAAAATACTTGTAGAACAGGCAGAGGGATGCAACGTTTCGTCGATGGGACAGAGGCTGAAGCTTAGATGCCAGTTCAGGGCCTATCAGATTGGCGACTCTTTTTTTAACATTGTCTAGGAGTGAGAGACTAGCAGCAGATGTACCAGCCCAAATGTGACAACAATACTCCATACATGGGCGAATGGTGGCCTTATAGAGGTACAGGATACTTTCAGGTGTCAGTAGTTTTCTAGCATGGTAGAGAGAGCCTACCTTTCTCGCAGCGGCCCTGGCAATGTTTTCAATATAATTGTTCCAACTCATGTTTCCTGTGAACGTTAGGCCAAGCAGTTTGAAAGATGTACTCTCAGACAAGGAGTCACTGGCCATTGCTATTATTGCAGAGAAGGTTTCTTGTAATTATTGAAGGAAACCAGTTTAGTCTTGGCAGCATTGAATGTGACCATCCATTTATGTCCCCATTCCACTACAGATTGGAGGTCATCCTCTAGTGTTTTTGCCATTTCTTTAGATATGTGTTCATTTGTTTTCCTGTCATGCCTGCTATAGAGTGTGGTGTCATCAGCATATATACCCATCTCAGAGGCAGTTTTGTCGGGGAGGTCATTAATAAATATTAGGAACAATAGAGGTCCAAGGATAGACCCCTGAGGTACTCCCGCATTTATATCATACTGTTTAGATGTATGACCATTGAGGGCAACCTGGATTTTTCTCTTATCTAAGAAGGATTTAATTATGTTAAGTATTCTTCCAGTGATACCATATGATCTAATTTTCCTGAGGAGACACTTGTGCCATACCCTGTCAAAAGCCTTAAATATATCTAGAGCTACCGCTCTGCCCTCCCCCGCTTTGCCCAGTGAATGGTATATACGTTCAGAGATTACAGTGAGGATGTCAGCTGTGGAATGGGCATGTCTAAATCCATATTGTTTGTCAGTCAGAAGTTTAGCATCTGTAAGGTGCCGGACTAGAGCATGGTTAATTATGGTCTCAAATATTTTGGCGAAAAGTGGGAGGAGGCTAATGGGGCGATAATTTGATGGGTCAGTTCTTTCGCCAGAATTTTTGAATATTGGTACTACAGAAGCAGTTTTCCAACAGCCCGGAAAGCATGATTTATTAAGGCATTTGTTGTAGAGTTTGGAGAGAACTGGGGCTACTTCGGCTGAGCACTTTTTTAATAGCACAGCTGGGATGAGATCAGGTCCACATGCTTTTGAAGTATCAAGGGTTTTTATGATAGCGTGTATCTGAGCAGGGGTGATTTTTAGATCATCTAGCGTGGCGTCTGTCTGCAAAGGAAAGTCAGGCAGGGGGTGGTTGGTAGGGCCCAGTGTGGAGTTCGAGGCAAACCGGCTGGCAAGCATATTAGCCTTATCAGTTGCTGAACAAACAACCTCGTGATTGTTGGTTAGCGGGGGAATTGTTGATTGCCCACTATTTACAACACTGTTGTAGATTTTCCAGAAGTCACGATTTCCTAATTTTTGTGCTTCGATGCGTTTTTTAGTGGTTTCAGTAAATTCTCTCTAAGCTGTCGCTATTTCTTTCTTAACGTTACTTCTAGCTTCTATATACTTCTCTTTGTTTGAACTGGACTTATGTCGGTTAAATCTGTGGTATGCATGCTGCCTTTGAGCAATGGCAGTTGTGCAAGTCGAAGTAAACCATTGGGGAGAGTGGGGCTTGCTATAAAATTTCCGCATGGGAACATGTGCTTCCATTGCTGTTTTGAACCATTCAGTGGTCTCACTTGCACACTGTTCAGCAGGAAGAGAAAAAATATTTCTCCATGGGGCATCTCTGATAAGATCTCTGATGGCTTCCCAGTCAGCCTTTTTATAATATCTCGTTGCTTTGAGCACTGGCTCCTCAGTTTTGTGTCTAAAATTTAGGGCGATTTCTACCATTATCACTGCATAGTCAGCGTTCCCGAGTGGGCTGTCAGCATTTGTTGTACAATCCTCGGGACCTGTAGTCAGAAACAGATCTGGAAGTGATGCGTGTTGTTCTTGCTCGTCAGGGAAACGGGTTGGAAATGTAACCATTTGTGATAGGGAGTGCGATATAGCAAAACTATGTGTTGTGCTACCCGCTGCATCTGTGTGAGTAGAGAATCCAAGCCAGTTTTTGTGGTGAGCATTAAAGTCACCAAATACATGTACCTGTGCGCTAGTGTCAAGGGAGAGTGCTGTGTTTATGCTGTCAGAGACTTTGTTTATTATGGTGCAGTCCTGGGTCGAGGAAGAGCGGTAGAGAAAATAAAAGTAGCTAATGTTGTGTTGTATGTTTAGTCTAAAGCACATAAAGGCTTGATCGTTCGTTTCTAGGTTTGTTTCTCCAGTCAGGGGGAGGGTGTTACGAATGTAGACTCCAAGTCCGTGCATATGTCTGTCAGAGTCCTTATGGCAGAGTGGGAGATAGCCAGGCACGTTAAAGTAGTTAGAGGGGATGGAGGAGTGCAGGTTAGTCTCGCTTAGTGCTAAGATATCCGGGGTGTTTGTTTGGAGAAATGCTTTTTTTACACCTTTTTTATTTAGCTTTGCCGAAAACTAAACTAAATATAGCCCAGACTACCCACCTTTACTTCTAGCAGCTGAAAATGAATAAAGATCAATCAGTTTAATAGTGAATCCTGTACATACAAATGTATAAACGTATACACATACAAAACTTTATACAAATAGAGGTTATACCTGACATATTTGTTTTATACCTCTATTTTATATCTCTTATACCTACCTTTTATATTTATCTTTTATATCTATGGTTGGTTGTTTTTATTTAACGGCATATCAACCCTTTTCAGGTTATTTAATGCCGAATCCAAAGATTTTGAAGAAAAAGTTTTTAATAGAATATATTTGTTGTTTTCAAGTTGGTTTCTATTCAACCCATAGTTGGGACCCTAACAGGTATCTCCAGGTCAGAGTGGACCTGTGAGCAATGGCAATTAAAGGGTGGCTCCACACTCCCCAAAGCCCGCAAGCTGGGGCCTCACCACTGGATATAGTTTAAAGTCATATCTAGGACTATCCTATCTATCTATATATTTTTTTTATACCTACTTTTTATATCTATCTTTTATATGTATATACTGCAAATGCCAAGAACCAGAACATGTGGAAGAGAGTGGCGTGAACAACCTCGTCCTCCTCCTACCCTTCCTTCTGAACACTATCTGTGACTCTTGCACCATACACTTGGCCCTCGAAGCAATACCATTCATAGACATTAATAAAGAAGAGAGAGAGAGAGAGAGAGAGAGAGAGAGAGAGAGAGAGATAGAGAGAGAGAGAGAGAGAGAGAGACAAACTACAGAATCCAATACTCGAACACAAATGGGAGCCGATGATGCATTACATACCTGCCTGCCAGGTGGTGACACTCTGCATATCACTCGGGCTGCCTTCCCCAACACGGTTCTTGGCAGTAACCGTGAACACATATGTCTGAGCAGGTCTCAAACCCTTCACTTTTAAACGTGTCGTTGAACTGGTTATATTGTCCATGTAGAGAGTAAAGCGAGGCTTGTATTCACTCCTGTTGGGAAAGAAAGAAAGAAAGAAAAAACATGAGCTTACGACGTGATATTTTATAACTACATCTAATACATTTGCCAAAAGATAGAGAAACGCGTGAAGAGCAAGCAGTCTGAGCTAGGACAATCAAACGTAGGTGAAACGAATCATTAATGAACAAAGCGAACCATCTCTTCTTGAGCTTACTAGGGTTGGATCAAATACTGACTTTTAACAATTGAAATACAAATACAAATACTTTCGTTTAGGTTACCAGAAATACAAATACTTTTATTCCTAAGTCTAAAAATACAAATACAAATACTTTTATTCCTCAATCTCAAAATACAAATAAAAATACAATAACTGATTTAAACAAAATACAATAACTGATTTAAACAAAAACTTTTTTTCAAAGTAATAAAGAAATCTGAAAATATGCAAAAAAAAGAAGAAAAAGAAAAGAAATATTTCCTTCCAAATTTGACATCTACATTACATTCTATATCATGTCCTCATTACATTTTATTATCATTTCCCTCTCTCTCTCTCTCTCTCTCTCTCTCTCTCTCTCTCTCTCAAATATAAATACAAAATACTATTTTCCTGGATGCCAAAATACAAATACAATTGTATTTGATCCAACCCTAGAGCTTACGACGTTATATTTTATAACTACATCTAATATATTTGCAAAAAGATAGAGAAACGTGTAAAGAGCAAACAGTCTGAGCTAGGACAATCAAACGTAGGTGAAACGAATCAGTAATGAACGAAGCGAACCATCTCTTCTTGCTGCTGTTAGGTGAACATGAGCTCGCTTAAATAAAGAGTGTTCTTCTAACCAGAGAGGTATCCGTTGGAACTTGGAATTCATACGAAAACCAGACAGGCAGAGTCTCTGCCATTTTTGCGGATGGCTTGTGTGTTGGTGGTCTGTGGTTTGAGATATGGTTCTGGTCAGCTCTAGAGGTACCACCTTCCCAGGATTCACTTCTTTACTCTTTTGAGAAAGGTTTAGCTTATCGTTAATCGCATGAGGTTCCCTTACCGGGGAATGCCAATTTCAGATGTTAAATCGATGATGTTGATGCAATAAAAGAAGAAGATCTTCAGTTTTAGGTCAACGGGGCTGTAAATAAACGATAACATTTGATGCTACTAAGACTAAGCTTCTTTCCTCTAACATTTACAAGAAACCTTCATCGATAGCCATGAATAACACCCCAACTGAGAGCTCATCATTCAAACTCCTCGGCCTAACATTCACAGTTAACGTGAATTGAAATAAATACATTGAGGACATTGCCAAGATAGCTGCAAAGAAGGTGGGTCGCTTCTACCATGCTAGAAAATTACCAACACCTGAGAGTATCTTATATCTCTACAAAACTACCACTCATCCAATCATGGAATATTGTTGCTACATCTGGATTGGTGCATCTATCACTAGCCTCTCTTTCTCTTAGACAGGGCCCAAAAATGAGTGCTCAATATAATACCTCTCACCCTATCAACCAAGCCCCAACCCCTGTCCCATGTTGCATCCCTGTGCCTTTTTTTACAAATATTTTAATGGGATATGCTCTGATAAACTCATAGCAGTTGTGTCCCCTCGATATACATACACCCAACTAACCCGTCTAGCAGCAAAATCCCACCCTTCCACTGTTGAGGTCTTTAGATGCTGGAAAACTTTCTGCTCTGATAGTTTCTTCTCGCGGACTGACTACTAGATTTGGAATTCCTTCCCTGTTTCCTGCTTACCTGACTGTACTGAAACACAAAAGTTTAAATGTAATGTAAACCAACACCTTACTAGTCATCTCCTCACATAGTCCTCTGTAGGCATGACCCCAAATAGCAGTCCCTTACGTCCAAGTGGCAATATGCCTTGTTTGTGATGAATAAGAGTAAAGAAATTAAACATTGCACAACCTTTGCCTCACAGTTACCGTTACAGGGGGTATCCATTGTCTCTTGAGACTGAATGGTGGCATCGATACTTAAGAACTACTGCGTTCAAATATAATCAGATATGCAGTGAACATTTCTGCACTAATATTGTTTGGAACTGAAACTCCAATTTTTCCCCAGATGTGATTAAAACAAGCGACTTGTGTTCAATGACGCGTATATGATGAATCATTTTACAATAAATATTTTGCTTAAGCAGTAAATAGCCACGAAAGGATTTATTTGTTGTTAACACTACAAACCATTAGTCTCGTTAGGTAGTTTAATAGAACGTGTGCTGATGAAGTTTTAGAGCTTGTGCCCCCCTTAACATACCTAGTCCTAATTTATTCGGCAAGCAACAAAATCCCACCCCTCCTATGTTGAGATCCAAAGAAACCCCTGTCATGGACGTGCATCAGAAGCAGAGATGCGTCATTGAATTCCTGGCAAAAGGGCATTGAGAATAATGGTGACTATGTAGAAAGCTAAATTCTGAAGCACAAAAGATCGCTCCTATTAATAGTACCACTCCCGTCTTTGTAGCTCTTTGATCTTTTGAGTTCAAAAACAAAATAGAAGGTTTTACTTTTGGAACGACTTTCGTATGACAAAGCGCACCCTGGACGCCCATACACAGCGATCGCTCATCATTGGCAAAAGTGCATTGAGAATGGTGGTAACTATGTAGGAAGAGACATTCCAAAGCACAAAAGGTCGCTCACTTTAATGGTACTACTCCTGTCTTCATAGCTCTTCAACTTTTTGAGTTAAAAAATAGGGGGGTTTACTTTTGAAGCGACCACCCTCGTAGATAAAAAAAAATAAGAATGTAGATGTACATGCAGAAATCCCATGATGTTAAGGCAATCAGAATAAGTCACATAAGTTTCATAAATGAATCATAATAAGTCACGTAAGTTTACTCCTGGAAAAAAAGTGTGCAGATCTTTATGAAAAGATCCGCAGGGACTTACTCTCGTTTATATCTGACGATGTACCGGGTGACATTTGTGAAAGGCTCCTGTTGCGCTGGTTCCCACTCAAGGATGACGGATGATGAAGATATGGCGCTCAAGTTCTTAAGGCGAGGAGCTTTCGGTTGACCTGCAATAATTGAATAATACAAGAATACAAGTAAATCGAACACGAATTTTAATAGAATTAAGCAATTAGTGCTAAAAGAAGAAAATATCAAGACACACACAAAAACTAATCAGGATATGGCTGTATTAGTTTATCTATTAGTTTATCTATTTGTTTATCTTACGTTTATGAATTTTTGAGATGAGGATTTGATATTCATATTGTTTGTATTCTTTGGACTACTGTTCTCATCTTGAGTGTTATTTTTACGTTTCATCAAGTATATCTTGTGGAACTCGTGAATCCGCACAGAATTTAAAACTGGACCTCTTATTTAATCTATGGCGGTACCATGCTCTTGTTCCGGTAGCCATGTTTGTCCATAAGGACTCATAGCATAGTGGATAAAGTGCTTGGTAAAATTCAGTTCTAAGTTACACTCTTTTGGAGGTTGAAGGTTCAATCCTTAGCACAGTGTGACACTCAAAATACAATTATGAATTACTTAGGATTTCTATGGCTGATGGAATGCGAGCAAGATACACCCCGTGGGTTAAATAAAGGGTTCTGTTCAAAATGCTGTGCAGATTCCCAAGTTTAACAGAAAGATTCCCGAGTTTGATAGAAAAATTTCAGAGTTTGACAAGATACACTTAAAGAAGGTCGGAGGTAGCATCAGCTGAAATGTAAAAATAAAACTAAAGATGGGAACAGAAGTCCGAAGAATCCAAACAATACGAATATTTCTTACCTGTTTATTTATTTATTTGTTTATTTATTTGTTTATTTAGAGTATATATATATGCTAAGCCAGAATTATCCGCCCCCAATAAATGTTTGAGTATTTTTATGCAAATTCAACAAATACTTGCAAATGTATGCATTTGTTGAATTAGTCACAAATAATTTATTTCGAATCTTATTTTCAATAATTACTGAAATCTTTTTTTTTTTTTGCTTGAGAAGATTCCATCTATTCTGAGCGTCAAATAAAAAAAAAAAACTGAGGTATCTCAGACATTTATTTATAAAATCAACAAATAACAAAATACCTTCATATTCTGCTATTTATATGCTTAGTGTTAGGAGGCTACCTACCATCTAAAATAATGATTAAACATTTTATATTTAAAAAGGGAGTAACTCTTTGCCCTTTGTTATCTTGCTTGATCTAACCGGCATTTTGGAAAGCAGAGTTATCTGACTTGACATTGAGAAAACAAGATGCAATAGACGTTCGTTCAGCGGCAGATAATTTAATGCATCCTCATAAAAGAAGTCATTTTTTTTTTCAATTGTAATTATATAATAAACTCTCAGCCTATCAAAAACGGGCCAAAGTTATAGCCCGTTGACTTAGAATTAGTTATTTATCCCAAATTGATAACTAGATATGATTAAATTTATGCTCATTTTTGCACATTTAACTAATCTTTATTATTTCTTATTGATCTCTAATCGGATACCATAACACTTACACCTTATCATTACAAAGGTCCATACAAAATTTCAGTCAGATCGGCCGAGTAATTTCTGAGGAAGAGTGGAACAGACAAGCAGACAAACACAAATCTATAATATAAATCTCACCTGTCTGTTTAAATGTATGTATGTTTGTTTGTATGTTTACCTAAAACTTTCGACAGAGGCAACAGATTTTCATGAGATTGGTATCGTTTTAAAGCTCGGCCCTTCGGACAACAAATATCGAAAAAATTGGCTAAAAACATTAATTCCTTCACCCTCAACTAGGTACTTTTCTACAAGGAGGGCTGCTTTTCTCGCCGATATTTTCGAAAGTAATCCCCTCTTTTCGATTGACCGGCCTTAATTTAAACCTTCACCATTTCCGATTTGGCGATGGACGCAACGGCAAAGACGTCAGGTTTTTTTTCACATACTTTTCCTCCTCCATGGTATGGGTTCGAGCCTACCTGCCTACTACCACTTTTTTTTGATCAACACACACCTCCAAACATCCGGGCAATGCCGGGCACCCAGGCTAGTATAATATATAAGATACACTTAATTTTATATATAATTAAAAATATTTAGCTCCTTTTTGGCTGGGTCCTTTAAGAGAAATAGTGGAACTTAAAGACTAATTCCTATTAATACTTAACTGTGCATTGAATAGATACCATAATATTTGGTTCGTTGCACTTTATCATAAAAGTCTATAAGAAATTTCAACCAGATTGGCCCAATTGTTTTTGAGAAAAAGTGGAACTGATAGACAAACCGACAGACTAAGAGAGATATAATATAGATAATTATATCTATCGATCTATACAGAACCGTTTTCATCCAATTTATTTCTCCATATTTGTGTCATATAATGTCCAACAGACCACTTTATTTCACTTAAGCACAAAGTTAGATTTCTTAAAGATGCTATTTTAATTTTTTTGAGTTGTTTATTTGAGGGCACTCATGCGTTTCTAGAAAATAGAGAACATTAAACAGATCTCACTGATGACAATATTCCATTAGCGTGACTTCTAACATTTCCCTAACCGCCATACTCATCAGATTTGCCACTCTCTGGCTTCCATTTAGCATGAAGAAAGATCTGACAGGACTGGGATCTTTTTAAATAATAAGTCATCATTTATCAAGGCTAAAAAAACACAATGATAAGGGATAATGAGATAGATAGCTAGATAGATAGACTGATGATGAATACTAAGAGCAGCAGAATATGTCGGCATTTTTTTATTTGTTCATCTCAACGACGTCAACGATACAAAATATTTCAATACTTTTCATTCATATATTTATAGTTAGAGATTTTTATGAACGTTAGTGTTATCCAGAATTATTCGCCCTCCATTATGGAAATTATAATGTACAGAGTGACCTCCCTTACAAAAAAAAATGTTACCCATTAATAAATTGTAACCATTCTTTCTGCAATTTAGTTAGTAAAAATAAAGAAATAAACTTTAGTCAATGCCTGACTTGTCCATTAGGTTTCAAGCATAAATGTCCAACATTTTTATTAGTTTTATTGGTGTTCAATTATATGGTTGGGTTTACTTTCGGCAGCTATCTGACTCTCGTTTCCCTTATTTTATCCTTTAGACTTCACATACCAGCACCGATGTTTCTGACAAAGAGGGGAGAATTGCTGTTTTCTGGGTCAGTATTCTATTTAACAATTATTGTTGGCAAGTTTCGGACTATGAAGTACTATTCTTTTTTTTAGCTCTTTACATCAAGCGGCTTCATGTCTTGTCTGAAGCGATTTCTATAAAAAAGAAATGTGTGATTGCATTCAGAATCACACCTACTGACGAGACGATTACAAACGTGCCCCTCCAGGCATTCCAACAAGTCATTTAAAGTGTGGCAAGTGTTGCTATTCCACTAGAAGATTATCTGCTGACGCCACTGCATTCCATCAAGTTCGCTGCATCAGTTGCAATATGGAAATGTAACGCAGTCTTTATATCAAAGAAACAAGGGACACGAAAGAAACTCATTTTTTTTTTAAACAAAAACCTTTATACCTGGTATTTCCAACAACACATATTTTTCTAAATATTTAAACAATTCAATTTTCCTTCTCCAGCCGCGTGTGACTTTTCGCCTATGCTATGACGTCACCCACATGTCTCGAACATGTGCTTTTCCAAACACCTTTCTCAAACACTTCTTTCTTTGAACACGTCTTGAATACCTCTGCTTCTTCAAGCACCTGTGTTCTTTTGCCTCTGCAGTGACGTCACATCAGGTTGGGTCATTTGCATATGTTATATGATGCTGCTTCTAACAGCGCTAGTGGCTCTGTTACAAAAAAAGGGAGATAACTAGTCCTTACTGGCTTGAAGATGAGATTATAACAGCAAGTAATAATTAAGGCTAAGACAACAGCATATTCTTTTCATTGTTTTGACTCTCGAGTGTATCCTTGGATATCTTATATGCTTATATATAGAGTGATGTAGTTCTCGGTTAATTGTGTCGGATATATACTCGAGAGTCAAAACAATGATAAGAATATTCTCTTGCCATAGCCCTAGTAATGATCAACATTGAGCGCCACCTGGTGGTCGTTAAGTATTTTGGAGCAGACGAAAATGTGCTGCGATGAATGCTCGACTGAATAAGATAAAGGATGAGATTTAACTGACTCTGCATGCTTACTCATGAAATGATTAGCAAAGTGTCCCCGATTATCATTAAACAACAATAAAAAAAAAGACTGTCGGACATTTATGACTGAAACTTGGTGGACAAGTCAAGCATTAACTGAAACTTATGGGATGATATTTTTTTTTGAAGAAAAGGTCATTCTGTGTTATTGCCCTATAGTAAGTATATAAGTCAATTTTTTTAAAAATTATTTCTTAATTTAACGTTTAATACAAACACTTTATGAAAATGAAATAGTACTGACTTGATTATATAACATTCTAGAAGGTTTCTTGAGAAGACAATATGTGAATTCCACCTACCAAGATAACTCATTCGTTCTGCGATCATGGTAGAGATGGCTGAATTTGATACGAGGCCCCGTACAAGGATACTTGATGCGTACAAACGAGGTAATGGATATTCGTCAGTTTCCATGCGTTTATTAGTTCCTAGATCGACAATTCGGAGTATTATCAAGTGCTACAACAAGACTCATCGTATTGGGAATGCATTAAGGATTGGCAAGAAAATGTTTATTTTTTTGGGGGGTGGAATGGAGGGGGGAACATGTTGGCGGTGCCTCAAAGAATCCACACTTAATAAGGAAAGATTAATGATTTAAAAGAAAGCAGGAATGAGTGCCACTAGTCTCCAAATTTGCCATCCAAGAAAAACTTAACTAGAAGCCATCTAAAACAGGGATAACCAACCAGTGGTCCATGGACATTTAACTGTCCGTGCAAATTTTTTGACGGTTCACAAAAAAACATGAGTGAATTTTGGCGTATTTGAAAAAAATTTAAAATTGCAAATCTACTTTATTTAAATAACTAGCCAACTTGTGCCCTGGCGTTGCCCGAGAAATTAGATTAACTGAAGAAAATTCCATGTAACTATTGAATATTATTACTACTAATAATGGTTATAATACCAATAAGACTAACAATAATTGTACCTTATTAATTTTTATTTTTCAAATTACGATGAACGATTTTCAGTCACGAAAACCCCTCATTTTACCATATCACTAAATCTAAGTCTTATTGGTAACTACTCTTCTTGTGTCTCTGTTCGTTTGCATGATCTTTTTCGAACACTTGAACTTAAGGTTATTGTTTAGCTTAAAAAAAAGAGTACTGCTACTACTATTACTACTACAAAAACATGATCAAATGTTTAATACTTGAAAACATTTTACATTTAGTGGTTCAGAAAATTCAAAATATTGGCGACCGCCGATCTAGAACATTGATGTAAACTTTGGAACTTTTATTCTTTTATGATGAAACCAAATTATAATTATTTACTCATATGAACAATAGTACAACGTGTCTTTGTAAAAACGTTTATGGTATAATGTGTCTTAGCATAAAGATGTATGATATGACATGTCTTAGTATAAAGATGTATGGTACGATGTGTCTTAATATAAATGTGTGGTTCTGGATATGACCTTAAACTATATCCGATGGTGAGGCCCCAGCTTGCAGGCCTTAGGAAGTGTGGAGCCACCCTTTAATTGCCATTGCTCCCAGGTCCACTCTGACCCGGAGTGGTAGTACCTGTTAGGGTCCCAACTATGGGTTAAATAGAATCCGACTTAAAAAACAAATATACTATATTAATAAATCGTTCTTCAAAATCACCAGATTCGGCATTAAATAACCTGAAAAGGGTTGATATGCCGTAAAACATAAACAACCAACATAATATAAATGTGTATGTTGTGATATGTCTTAGCATAAACGTGTATGGTATGACATGTCTTAGTATAAACGTGTATGGTATGACATGTCTTAGTATAAACGTGTATGGTATGACATGTCTTAGTATAAACGTGTATGGTGTGACATGTCTTAGTATAAACGTGTATGGTATGACATGTCTTAGTATAAACGTGTATGGTATGACATGTCTTAGTATAAACGTGTATGGTATGACATGTCTTAGTATAAACGTGTATGGTATGACATGTCTTAGTATAAACGTGTATGTTGTGATATGTCTTAGTATAAACGTATATGTTGTGATATGTCTTAGTATAAACGTGTATGTTGTGACATGTCTTAGTATAAACGTGTATGGTATGACGTCTTAGTATAAACGTGTATGGTATGACATGCCTTAGTATAAACGTGTATGGTATGATGTGTCGTATGATTAATTATGACGTCAGTAACTTTCATTGATCGAGAACAGAACAGTTGAAGTTTAATATCAGAACACTCTAATCCTAGCTGTGTCCACTCATTGTATACAGGCTCTCTCAGCATAAACGTGACTTATTTAAAGGTCAATAACTCTGCCAATAATAGTATATTCTCTTTCACTTGCTGTTTACCGAACTGGACAGATCGGCAGGGTCTGAATATGACTCCAACAGATGAAGACGAACCATAAAGTGACTGTAAGTGAATCCTTGTGTATTTCACATAACTTCTTTATTTTTTGTGATGTGTAGTTGCTGTATGTACAATTCACTGTTTTTTTGTTTGTTTACATTGTATTTGTAATGACTATTAATAAATATGTATGTTGTGATATGTCTTAGTATAAACGTGTATGGTGTGACATGTCTTAGTATTCATTTAACAAACTCATTTTGCTGTCTTTGTTGTTGAAATGTGCATGCTGGTGGCAAGCACGGATTTGGGAGATTCGCTTCTATTCTCTAATCATACTTGATCTGATTTGATAAAATATGAATCTCCAATATTCTCATCGCTCAACCGAAAACACACGGCATGAATTATTATAAAATATTTAGACGAAATCAGCATTAAAAATATTTGCTTAGTGTTATAACACTACAGAGAGACTAAGGGATAGGTGGCCACGATTAGTATGCGCCTGCTGCAAGGAAACAGTCGTTGTGTGTAAGAACAAGCATAGAATCATCTGATTTCAAGACAATGGTCATGATTATGTAAAAACAGATGCTTTTTTGGCAGTCTAAAAGAGCTGAATAAAATGAGTGGCATTTTTGGTCGAGGATGAAATCAGTTTTGGACGCCAGCCAACTAATGTCGTTTGCACCTGTCATCGGCAACATAATTCCGTTTTGGTCTGCCTCTTAGTTGAGCTGAGGCGAGTACTACTGCTGTTGCTATTATGCATAAACGTCTTAACTTTTGTTGGTGAAAGAAAAAAAAATATTCCGCCATCTTGAATGACTACTGAAAGCTAATATTCTGTGTGTTCTTTCAACTCTAAATAATTAACGAGACTGAAATAGGAATTAATTAACCTGATACATATTTCAGTCACGTCAATTATTTATATTTGAAAAAGCCTTGCCGGAAATCCTATAGAAGAGGCATATGCGAAGAAACAAGTACGAGACAGTTGTTCGAATTTGAAACAGATTTTAAGCTACTCAGAGAAGAGCAACTCAAAATCTGTGTTTGTAACGATGTTCAAACAATGTAACGAACACAGTTAAAACCATAACCAAGAATTAACAGGATTACATTGTTTGTAACGATGTTCAAACAATGTAACAAACACAGTTAAAACCATAACCAAGAATTAACAGGATTACATTGTTTGTAACGATGTTCAAACAATGTAACAAACACAGTTAAAACCATAACCAAGAATTAACAGGATTACATTGTTTGTAACGATGTTCAAACAATGTAACAAACACAGTTAAAACCATAACCGAGAATTAACAGGATTACATAGAAATGACGGCGCAGAGAGACCATGGGATAGGTGACCATGACTAGTATACGCCTGCTTTAAGGAAACAGTGGTTGTGTGCGGGAGCAACCATGGAATCATCTAATTTCAAGACAATGGTCGTGAGTGTGTAAAATGGTCGCTTTTTGACAGTTTAAAAGATCTGAATATAATGAACGGTATTTTTGTTCGAGGATAAACTCATTTTTAGATGCCAGGCAACTAATGTTGTTTTTTATGCATCGAATTTGAAACAGCTAAAAGATACTACCAAGGAGGAGCGGCTCAGAATCTGTGCATGTGTTTGTAGAGATTAGTTGGAAAGTTTGTTTCAATAAAATTGTATGATCTTTTCCCCCCACGGTTTTTCTAATTAACTTAAACAGTCTGTTGCACATGTAACACGCCTTCTTCCAACTGAACCTTCCATTCTCTCCGCGGTTCCTTTTATGTGCCTGGCATTGTCGCATTTACACAGAAACAGCAAGAGTCTGCGTCACTCACGTGTGATCGTCAAATACAAAAGCAACTGCGAGTCGCCATTTCTTGTGAAGCGACCAAACCCTACAAAGTGCACATGCGCGCACACGCACATGCACACACACACACACACACACACACACACACACACACACACACACACACACACACACACACACACACACACACACACACAATTCAAGTAAGTTACGATTTTCGCTACACAAACAATAAAAAACAATAACCAAGAACGAACAGGATTACATAGAAATTCCACCGTTGATAACCTACTATTTGCTTTTTCTTCTTAACATAAAACGACGCGTGAGTTAGATATTTTTTTTTTAAATAAAATAAAAACAAAGTTTTACACTTTTAATTAATTTATTTATTGTGACAATGTAATTTTTTAAAAGTCTCTTTCTTAACCCTGCCTTAGTCTCATGGGGTGTTTTGTCATCCCGATTTTGCTTAAGTGCTCAAAATTCCTAGTTGGCAACTTATTTCTTTTCCTCCCTTCCAGTACTCTTCTGACTCAGTGAGGGTATAGCACACGTGGTATGGAGCAGTTGTATCTCAGTTTTGAAAGACTGTTGCCTGAAGCTGCGGTTGGAAAATCCTGGACAAATCCACAGTCATAACAAGGCAAGCAAAGAGATGTGCATTTTGTGCCAAGTCAAAGGATTGAAAAGTGAAAACAATATATAGCACTTGCGGGAAACATGTTTGCAATGATCATAGTAAGATGACTGTGAGATGCACAACTTGTGAGAATGCAGCAACAAGCAGTGAATCAGATTGAAAGCTAATAGTTATGAAATGAACTCACGTTCATTTTTCTTGCTATTTCAATTTATGGAAACATTTTGTGCTTACATTTAAGAGCACACATTCATTTTTCTTGCTATTTCAATTTATGGAAACATTTTGTGCTTACATTTGAAAGTCCACATTCATTTTTCTTGCTATTTCAATTTATGGAAACATTTTGTGCTTACATTTGAAAGTACACATTCATTTTTCTTGCTATTTCAATTTATGGAAACATTTTGTGCTTACATTTGAAAGTCCACATTCATTTTTCTTGCTATTTCAATTGATGGAAACATTTTGTGCTTACATTTGAAAGTACACATTCATTTTTCTTGCTATTTCAATTTATGGAAACATTTTGTGTTCATCATGGATATTAACAAATAACACAAAATTATGTATCCTGTGGATATTTTTAAATAAATGTTATCTAGATGTAAGACTTAAAATATTTTGCTTAATTTTATCATTTACTTTATTGCATTATTTTATATTAATAATCAATAAGCTAGAAGTGATTCAAACTGTTCAACAGGAACTGTAGATGTATCCTGAACTAGCAGGATAAGTACATTTTACAAAATAATAAGATTTTTGTATTGGGGTATATAAACACCATTTTTGAAACACTCAGGTGACTAACACAAGGTTAACGTAAAAATAATTACCAGAAAAATCCTCTTTAACCCTTAGGCTACGCTGGCAGTTAATTTTTTAACACCTAGTTTTCTATTACAAATAACTGGCAAAAATGGTGTCTTCAATGACTATGGAATTCTTCTTTGCCCTTACTGCATTAATCAATGAATGAAACCCATGCTTGAAACCCATGTTTGTATTGTTTTTTGATAAAAATTTTCTTTTTCAAAGACCCTAGACTTGATTTTATGTGAGGTGAAAAAATTCAAACTCACTGTAGGAAATGTGTGTAAAAATACCATCGGAGCCCAGGGATTAAATAAAGAAAACAAATTTTACTCTTAAATCTATGATTTAATTAATTTTTATTCAATTTCAGCAAAATTCATTTTAAAATGAGAATTATTTAAATTTTGAGCAGTTAGCGGCGCCAGTTAATCAAACCTTACTTTAGCAATCTGACGATTTCATTTTTAAAACAGGTGTGGAGACGATAGCACACATACAAATGGCACACATACAAATGGCACACATACAAATGGCATACAAGCATATCATAAAAACTATCAAAACTCATGGAAATCCCATGGAACGAGAAAAATATTTAATCAACAAATATGTTTTGACAAAATTATATTTTTATGGATAGCACAAAAAAATTAGTTTTATGAACACAAAAAAAAAAAACTAATAACATGCAGCAAATATGAGTTTATTTAACATTTCTATTAAAATACTGCCATTGTATTTTAAATATAGAAATGATCCTAATGAGATAGATTATTATGTATTAATAAATACTTAGAAAATAACATTGTGCTACATAGTTCAATACAAATAATAAAATCACATTGTAAGAGACACTCTTTAATTTACTGCTTCAGTCCAGCCCCTCCAATGTTCTTCTTTTTTTTTCCCTGTTTCTTTTGAATTTTCCCTTTTTGATGCAATGCTTTGCTGACTTCTTTCTTTGGTGAAGAACCGCTGAATGTTGAAATTACTATGAGTTTCTTTCTCACACCATTACAACAATGATTATATATTATTATTATGATGATATTCGACAACTAGGCTACATCAAAGGGAGGTCAGTGTCATATTTTTGTCCAGTGTTGCCAGATTGGGCCTTTTAAAGCCAAATTTGGCGAATTTGGCCTATTTTTTTAAAGCTGTTTGGCCTTTAAAATTTGTATCTGGCTTTTTTTCACTCGCATAATATACGGACTAACTAAGAAATGAACAAGCTGAATATTATAAAGATGATAAATTAAGCAATCTATTGTTGAGGCAAGTGGAGCAATAATCTTGTTTTATGTTAAACTAGCCTGGATGGCCAGCATTGCCCGGCATTTCCCGGTGGGGTGAGCATAAAAAAATGGTAGTAGGCAGGCAGACTCGAACCCGTGACACAAAGACGGAAAAGAAAGTGAAAGAAAATCTGACGTCTTACCGCTACTTCATGATGCAACCGGAAATCTAAAGCGTTCAAATTTAACGTAGTCAATAAAAAACAAAAGATGACTTGCAGAAATGGCGTTGCTTTTAAACCACCCCCGAAAGCAAATTAGTTTAATGTGGAGGGATAACCAGCTCCTCTCCCTTGTTTTTTTTTATTTGCCATATAAATATGGTCGAACGAATTAAACGAAATATCTTGATTCAGCTTTAATAATGTGCTTGTGTCTTTATCTTTACTAATATGTTGGCTTGTTAATCTACTATTCCATAAACGAATTATATTAGTATATAAGTCAGGTTTTTTTGCCGTACTATCCGAAGATTTGCCTATAAGATTCCGACTTTGTTATTACCGATATTTCGTTTAAATTCATTACGGAGAAATAGCTGCATTTTAAAAAACTAAAACCAATGTTACTTGATGCAAAACCTTATATTTGTCAGAAACATCTTAAAGTGTGTATATATTTTGTCTATTAATTCTATTTCGATCCTTTCCAACTTCCAAATAACAGTCTTAACTACTAGCGGAAACTGGCTGATGTTATCACCATATTTACCATAAGTCCGTATACTTTCCAATCCTTCAGGATTCGTCATCAGGGATAAATTAATCGAACTAGTTTTGAACAATTTCTAAAGTTTTTTTTCTCTTCATTGGTTAATTAATTTATTTCCTTTTAATATATTGATTTATTAAAAGGATAAATAAAATAAAAATGTCTATTTTATTTAATGAAATATGCTATATATATGGCAAGAACTGGCTGATGTAATCACCATATTTATCATAAGTCCGAGTACTTTCCAATCCTCCAGGATTCATCGTCAGAGATAAATCCATCTAATTGATTTTGAACACTTTATAAATTTTTTTTTTTTGGGGGGGGGATTGGAAAGTACTCGGACTTATGATAAATATGGTGATTACATCAGCCAGTTCCCGCCATAAGTGAAGACTGTTATTCGCAAGTTGAAAAGGATTGAAAATAAAATTAATAAACAAAAAGCGTCTATAGTATTTAATGAAATATGCCATAGAGAAAAAATGCTGCCTATATATATATATATATATATATATATATATATATATATATATATATATATATACACACACACCGTTACTTTAAAATCAAAACTGAAACGCGGAGAAAAGGAATGTTAACTTTAATAAGCTAAAGAAGGAGAAGTTAATTATAATGAATACTAAAAAATGGGAAAATTAATGTGTGAAAAGAGTCACGGTATGAAAATATATGGATCTTATACTTCGAAAAAATCTGAGTTGGAAAAATTATGAGCGATGTAGATAAAAACGATAGATTTCTGTTTAAAAAAAGCAGCGAAGAAAACAAGATGTTTTCATAGTGGAGATAAGGTTACACACGAACAAGGGGAGATAATTGGTAAGAAAAATAAAATAACATAAAATAAAATAGGAGACAAGAGGAAACGTGTGGTGTAAGCTAGGGAAATTAATTTCTGGTTGCTTACTAGATAGTGTTGATTATGTAAGGACAGGTGTGTACGTTGAAATCACACCCAAAATTCGGTAAGAGCGTAGTCAGCTTACTAAGAGGAAAAAGTAAAATATAAAATATATTGGAAAAACGAGGAATTAAATTAAATATTGAAAGTGTCTTGAGCTTATATTACAAAAAATATCTGATTAAAGGAAATTCTGCGTTGTGTGAATAAAAGGATAGTTTTTTTAAATTCCTTATGTGTGTGTGTGTGTGTAATAAGGTGTTAATACTACTTTGATGCAATAATTATCATATGTAACCTGTAGTATTACGTTTTTTTTTTGTTTTGTTTTTTAGAATAAAAAGGGTGGGAAGTGATTGATTAAAAAATGTGTAAATTTGAAGTATTATTTGGACAAACAAAACATAAGAAAACTGGAAAAAATATTTATGAATTTAAGCGACTTCCGGTTTTGAAACTCACCGGAAGTAAACGATGTTACTTAATCTGAAGACACCGACGAAAATGTAGGTCATCACATAGGAATATTAAAAAAAAACATGTTCATTTACTTTAATTAAAAAATACGTATATGTCTATTCACATAAAGAAAAAATACGTTTATTTACATAAATAAAAAACTGTTTATTTGCATAAATTAAAATAATATATGTTTATTTGCATAAATTAAAATAATATTTGTTTATTTGCATAAATTAAAATAATATATGTTTATTTGCATAAATTAAAATAATATATGTTTATTTGCATAAATTAAAATAATATTTGTTTATTTGCATAAATTAAAATAATATATGTTTATTTGCATAAATTAAAATAATATATGTTTATTTGCATAAATTAAAATAATATTTGTTTATTTGCATAAATTAAAATAATATATGTTTATTTGCATAAATTAAAATAATATATGTTTATTTGCATAAATTAAAATAATATTTGTTTATTTGCATAAATTAAAATAATATATGTTTATTTGCATAAATTAAAATAATATATGTTTATTTGCATAAATTAAAATAATATTTGTTTATTTGCATAAATTAAAATAATATATGTTTATTTGCATAAATTAAAATAATATATGTTTATTTGCATAAATTAAAATAATATTTGTTTATTTGCATAAATTAAAATAATATATGTTTATTTGCATAAATTAAAATAATATATGTTTATTTGCATAAATTAAAATAATATTTGTTTATTTGCATAAATTAAAATAATATATGTTTATTTGCATAAATTAAAATAATATATGTTTATTTGCATAAATTAAAATAATATATGTTTATTTGCATAAATTAAAATAATATATGTTTATTTGCATAAATTAAAATAATATATGTTTATTTGCATAAATTAAAATAATATATGTTTATTTGCATAAATTAAAACATAAATATGTTTATTTACATAAACTACAAAATTTGTTTATTTACAGAAAATATTTACAGAAATAATAAATGCCGAAAGTAAAATAAATGAATATTTAAATAAGCAAAAAAGAAAATGATTAATGTTTACTTAACACAGTCCAAAATATATGTGAAGCAGAAGTTGCAACGAACACAAACAGGAGCGTATTCTCGCGGCTGGATATTGTGAATACACTTCCTTCCTGGCTTGTCTAATTAGAAGCCAGCTCTCAGTCATGTGGCCGATTTTATGCAAGTTAAACCGGCAACATACTCCCTCTCTTTCTTCCCAGATCATGGACTGACAACAACTTCTCTCTTGGGACTCAACATAACTCGCCCGGCCCATGGGCTCGGGGTTCAATCAAGGCATAAATACAAACAAGCCAACATGGATATTTTCAGACATGGACTTCAATGCGATACGCACTCAAACACTTTTTCTCTTTCAACAGGCCTGTCTGATCTTTAATTTACGCCTCCACACAGGAACATTTTCCACGACTAACCGGTTTTCTTATTCTTACTAACTAAGATAACCAATAAAGCTGTTTTTAAATGTTAGAATGAGATTTCTCGACTTTATTTCTACATTTCGGTGACTCCGGCATGATGGCGAACATGCAACATTCGTCGATACCTTATTCTACAAACGAAATTTAAGAATTCAATAAAAGAAATTAAAAGACACTACTACACTATTAGGACGGAATTTTGTAGTCGATAAATGGAGTTTTCAGATTAAACAAAACAAACAATGGTTTCTACTGATTATTTTGTCAATTCTAATAAATTACAATGGTAGCTTCCAAATTATACAGTCGAAATTACCTGAATATTACTGAATTATTAAAAAAAACTTTAATCGTGTTAGCAAGTGAAAAATTGCGACCATTTTGTTTTTATAAAATAAAGTGAAACGAAACTATAAACAAGGGAAGTAACTCTAAATACTTAATGTAACCAACGCAAAAACAAATAACAAAATAAACATAATCTATATACAGTGAACATGCCAAAAATCCATGGGTATGCAGGAAATAAAAAAATATGGATTTTATTGGAGCAAAAATAACAAATATCACACTGATTCAATTTCCAAGGTCCATTTGGAAAATTCCAAGAACTTTTTCTGAGTTTTCCAAGAGTTATCGGGAGGAAATAACCTCCCTTTTGAACTTTCCTGTGTTTCACATTAGCAAACACGATTGTGTTCTTCAAATTCTATTTCCTTTAATAAATAATTTTCTACCTTATCGATTTTCGTAATTTTTGGATACAATCATCTTAAAAAGACGAGGAATACGTAGATACCATTGTTTTCATGTGAAATTCGGTTTTACGATTTCTGAAATTTCGTCCCAATAGTGTAGAAACACCAATTACAATAAACTAAATACAAAATGAAGTGAATGCTTACTCAACAAAGTTAATTTTTTTTCACATATGAGAAATTAATTAAAATAATTAAAATAAACATAATAAAAAGAAAATGTGCATTTGTTCAAGTAGAATTAAACCGTCTTTCTTCGTTATTGTGGCGAAATTAAAAAAGTGAAATATTGAATTTCAAGCAAAACCAAGTCGCAGTAATAAAAATTTTCAAAAATTATGAAAAATGATAAAATGGAAAATTAATTATTAATAAAAATAGTTTTCGAAAAAATTTCAAGTCTGTATATAAATAAAAAGTATCAAGTCAGGGGAAGTAACTCGTCTGTATTGTTACGATTAATGGTGGATGCCACGCAATCATCTATTTGTACAAAGTACATGTTTTATATAATAATGCAGTAATATTTAACTAATTGTGACATGACAATTAGGTAGATAGCATAGATTAAATTGTGAAATTGATAAAAACAGTAAGTAATTATCCTTGTGTGTTTTAATGAAAATTCATTTTTTCGTCTGTTGGATTACGTTACAATAATAAAGAAGAACCAATTAAACTACACCATAAATCCGCATCTACTCAATGGAAATAAACGAACATAATACAACGAATCTTCAGGCTAAATATCACAGTTTTCTTCCGACGAGTTCCAAAACCAGAAGTCGCTTGGATCGGTAAATATACAAAATCGGCAAAGTTTCATCCCCCAAAATTAAAGTTCGACAATTCAAAACCTTAATTCATTCATCCAAGGGATTTAACTATTTTACTAAAGTAGTTTAAAAAAAATTCTTCTTACAAATTACTGGAATATTTTTAAGGGCATGGCTATAAAGGACTAAGCAGGATGGGGCGAGTCCAAACTTTCATAGCAAATTTTTTTACAAAATATAATTGGTTTCGTTTCGTTTTAGCATTGCTTAGTTTTCTTTCGTTCGTTATTTATTATGATTATAACAACCTAAAAATTGCAGTTAATGTTCATTGAATGTTTTTTAAGGTAAAATTTAAATATTTTGATTGATTTATGAAAACTCTTATATAATTATTTTATCAAATTACTCAACCTGTTTAATAAATGTAGTTTTTTAGATGCCCTAATTATAACTTTTCAGGTTTCATAATTTTTTGTTAATCCTTGGTACCTTTTGCCACATTCTGGTTGTAATTAAATACTTATAGATGTACGAAGCAAAATGAACGAAACGAAACGATATGAAAAGATTTTTTGTTTTCGAACAAAGAAATGAAAATAAATTAACATCAAGGGTGTGAGTTCCGTTATTGAAGCATTGATTTAATTTGAATAAAATAGAATACGCATCAGATACGCTTGAAAGCCAAATCACAACGCAATATTAAGAAAATAAACAAATATTTTACTTGCTTGAAATTTATAATTTAAATATATTTCGGAGTCAAACTCCATTCTCAGTATGTTTTACTTTTTTCTTCTGTGTTTTTTTTTCTTTTTTCCTGCCATATTGTAAAGTTGGAGAAAGAAAAGTCAGTTGGTAAAGATCCGTGTGTTATCTCTCAGCGGTTGTATTCTGAAATGCTGGTACGTGTGTTGGCTACGCGAGATTAACGTCAAAAGTGTGAGTTCCGTTATAGAAGCATTGATTTAATTTGAATAAAATAGAATGCGCATCAGGTTAGCTTGAAAGCCAAATCACCACGCAATATTAAGAAAATAAACAAATATTTTACTTGCATCAAGCAAGTAAAATATTTGTTTATTTTCTTAATATTGCATTGTGATTTAACTTTCAAGCGCACCTGATGCGTGTTCTATTTTATTGAAAATAAATTAGTAAATATTTTGAACGAAACAGAAAAAAACGAACCCTGGAAAATTTTCCTAATATGTAAACTTTGAAGCGTTATTGTGAAATGGTAGGCAAAATCGATTCGCAAACAGTAATTCTCCCATTAGCAGATAAATTGTTTACGACATGGCAAATGCATGCCTGCTTATATCTGGCTGCCTTACTGGCATTTTAAATTAGGGAAAAGTTTCTGTCAACTTTTTTCCAGGGAAGGGGGGGGGGGCGTCCCAGCTGGCTACGCCCTTGAATATTTTGTTTGAAAAAATTGAAAACATCATCATATTTTACATTTTTTAAAAAATTAATTTTAGAAAACTTTGTTACATTAATGAACTAGTTGAAAAAAAAAAAAAAAAATCAGTTTTTTTACAATTCTTAGTAAAATAGAGTTACCTCCCTTAGATCAAGGAGTTGAGATTCTGAATTGTCAAAAATTCTTGTAAGTCTGTAAAATAATTACACACATTAAAAAAAGCCATGTCAGAGTTGAGACTTGTTTTGTGTGTGTTTACTTTTCAAATATATTTTATTCATTTTTGTTTGTGCGCGTTTGTAAACGGAAATTCGTTGTTTATTAAAACCCATTTGATGTTTTCGAATGTGTTGTCTGTTTGGTTGAAATGTTTGGCTATTTGGGAGTAAGGTGTGTTTTGTGACATTAATTCAGTGGTTAATGACACGGACTGACGATCTGGATGTCCAAAGTTGGAATCCAGTTCATTCCACAAAAATCACTTTTGCTTAGGATGTTGGCAACCCACGCATGGTCGTTTCCGTAAGTACTTTATGTTTTTCTAAAGATAATTATGACTAGAAAATTATCGGGGATATCAATGCCAACAATAGAATCTTCATATTCATACGATACAATGATAAATAGTAAGTTTGTAGTTATTAAATCTATATCTAAAAGCTACTTTTGTTTTGTCTGTGTGTCCTTTGTTGGGCAAAGGATTCATTTATTAGGAACAGTAATTCGCAAACGCGATGAACATGCTTACGTTCACTTTAAAAAGCCGACAAAGGGTTTCTTTGCTATTCAGTGAGATAACACCGTGATGACTGGTAATGATGGTGGGAACTGGACATAATTTGAATATTTAAGAGAAAGTCTCAACAAGAATTTGTTTACATAGGACTTGAAAACGGCTATGTTCAAATTTCATTTAGTTTTAGGTACAGAGAGTAAGAAAGGAAAATTATTGACAGTAGCTTTAGCTAAACAAGTTTTTTTTGTCATGAATGTTTTACAGAGGAGGGGAGGGAGGCGGGTCATAGATTGAAGCTCAGTCGAGCACCTGTCATGGAAATAAGGATGGAGTAGAAAAAGACTAACAATGTCTCTTCTTAGAGAAAACGCTAGACAGGAGGAGAAAAGTGGCTTTTCCACTAGATTGTGTACTTTTCCAAGGCAGGAAAGGTGGCTCTGAGCGGCAGTCCCTCCTAGATGTGACAACAGTACACTATGATAAGAAATGAATGTGGCGCCAAGTTATTTCAGCTGATTAATGAGCATTTGAAGTTAGAAGTAAAAACTTAAAATTATTTTAACATAATTTTAAACAGCGTTCTTATTTTGATTCCCAGGAAATGCAGAATGTGTCTTGATGTGTGTGTGTGGGGGGGGGGGGGAGTTAAAATCTATAACTTTGCCAAAATTTATTTCAATTAATGTCACTTTCTTTACATCGACCTTCACCAAATCAATGTTGAGTAGACTTTTTGGACCTAACCCCAAAATTTAATGTTTTAAAATGTAAATTATTAATCAATAATATGAAGGCAAAACATCTGTGTGTATGTTTGTATGTCTCGCTAAAACTTGAAAGATACTCCAAAAAAGTTGGTATTTTTTAAAATCGGCTTAACCCTAGAAAAATAATATCTCAAATTTAGAAAAAAAAAAAAAAGGTTAATTCTTAGAGGATGGTAGGGGGGTGGGTGGTCAAATGGTCATTTTTATCATTTAATGTTATCAAAAAGTGAGCACAATTTTTAATGTTGTCGTGTAAAGGGAAGCAACTCTGTTTTTTTACCAATTTCATTTGGCAATTTATAAAGATTGATGACATGGAAGAATTCACAAAAATCTGTTTAGGCATTAAAAGTAGTTTCATGTTGTTTTCATTATGTATCACTGAATGACGAATCTTTCAACTAAACTTCAATCCATATCCCCCACCCCTCACTCAAAACATTCACAGTAAAAACTCATCTAGCTACAACCATTGTCAACAATTCCCCTACTTTCTATCTGTGCCTAAAAATAAATTCAAATTCCATGAACATAGTTTATTTCCTATAACTGGTCGCCTATAGAACTCTATACTGTGGAGCTTCATTCCACCTAACTACAACAGTCGTTTTCAAGTCCAATATAAACAAGTTCTTATTGCCACCCTCTTAAATAATCAAATTATACCCAAATTTCACAATTGTCGATCATTACGGTGTTGTCCAACCGGCCATCTAACTCTTATCAAACCTTATTCTCGAGTGGTTTTTGAATCCTGATAAGCAGTTATTCCCTTGTAAAAAACATTCCATAAAAATCCAGTTAGTATTATGCATCTAAAATTAAGAAAAGCATACTTGAAAATTGTCTACATCATATGTAGAAACTGGAGTAAAATAAAATAGCACCTGAATTTGGTTTGATATCGTGCTTAACAACGAAACTCGAATTTTAACTCGAAATGATATTAATAATAATATAAATTAATAATATTTAACAACAACAAAAAATTACTTTTAATGTCTAAACAATTTTTGTCCACTATTATTCTATGATTGCAATCTTTATACATCTCCTTACTTTTATATAGTAAAATCTTTTCATGATAAAGCTATTTCCAATATATTTACATAGAAAGACCAAAGTATTTCTTTTTACTTACCAACTATGTGTATTCTTACTGTTTCGCTGACGTTGTATGCCGAATTAGAAGCAAAGCAGGTATAATTTCCTGAAAACAAAACAAAAAAAAAAAATGATTAAAACGTATAATTAAAAAATAGAAGCACTTTTAAAACCAATTTAAATAAGAATACACTAATTTCATATCTGTGCGTATGCTATAACCTTCCACGTCTTTTTTTTAAAAGATTGGATCAACAGGGCTAAGACAACAGCATATTCTTTTCATTGTTTTGACTCTCGCGTGTATCCTTGGATATCTTATATGCTTTTATGTAGTTATGTGGTTCTCGGTTGCTTAACTGTGTCTAACTGTGTCGGATATATATTCTAGAGTCAAAATAATAACAATATTCTGATGTCATCACACTACTGATCACCAAAAACTTTGATGCAAAAAAAAAAAAAAGTAATTTTTTAAATTTCATGTGATTTTGCTGTTATTGTTGTTGTAATTGAACATCATTTATGATGATTTTTGTTGGCATACGTTTCCCCCGATATCTTTCTATTAAGAATTCTTTTTACAAGGATATCGGGTATTTATGGATGATGTTGCTGTTGTGTTGAACATGAAACTCAAATTAAAATGCATTTGGTATTGTTTGGATTATTCGGACTACTGTTCTCATTTTGAGTTATTTTCACACCGTTTCTGTCGATGTAACCTCCCACCTTCTTCAAATTTATTGAGTCGAACTCGGGAATCTTTTTGTTGAAATTAGGAAAATGCATGAAGTTTCGAACAGATTAAATAAAAAGTTCTGTTCTAAATTCCATACAGATTCCCAAGTTTGGCAGAAAATGATGGGATCCTTCTATCGATCCAGTAGATATCTACCACCTGATGCAATTCTCTACCTATATAAGAGCCAAGTACATTCAAGGATGGAGTATTGCTGTCACATCTGGGCAAGAGCTGCTAGGAAGACCTTATCCTGCCTTGACAGAGTTCAGAATAGACTTCGTAGCCTAGTGAGAGATACCCTTTTCTCTTTCCTGCAGCCTCTTTCTGACAAAAGAGACGTTGTGAGTCTGTTTTGTCATTATTTTCATGGCAAGTACTCGTCTAATCTCCAATCTATGGTCCCCTCTCGTCAAACATTCATGAGAAACACTCGTTTGGCTGTAAACACTATCAATAATTTCCCCCACTCTTTATCTATGCCTAAACCTAAACGTAGATTCCATGAACAAAGCTTTTTTCTTAGAACTGCACACCTGTGGAACACTCTTCTGTTTACCTGCTTTCCATTTGACTACAATATGGTCGTCTTCAAGTCCAATGTAAACAAGTTCTTGATGAGCCGTTCCCCTTAAGTAATCCAATTTATCAAATTTACACTTCTAACGATTACTATGATATTATCCTTTTGATCACCGTACACTCTTTAACCATTATCCTCAAGTGGTCTCTGGGCCTTGATAGGTAGTGATTCCTTTGTAAAAAAAAAAAAGATTCCCAAAACATTGTACAAATAACACTCAAGATAAGAGCAGTTGTTCGAATAATCTAAATAATACGAATTATCAATGTTCATCTCAAAAAAGTCAGAACCATAATTGTTAGTCTAAAGGCTTGGCTCAAAGTGTAGCATTTTTCCTGCCCAAATAATATCGTGGTGTCTGCATTTGTGTCAGACGTCCAAAGAATAGAAATATGTCACAAACTGCTATAAGGGTTTGGAAGGACAATTCTCATAACCAGATATACTCTGAGAATATATCAATCAGAGAGTACTTAGATAAGAATGTTTCCATTTGCAACAAAGGTTGTACAATAATATTGTGACGTCAGAATTTGGTCCGGACGTCCATAGAATAGAAATCTTTTTAAGCATGGCATTCATATACAACGGATGAAGGATACAACCAGATTTTCATCGATTTTGCTAGTTAATAATAATGAACTAGATAGATAGATACAGAGAGAGAGAGAGAGAGAGAGAGAGAGAGAGAGAGAGAGAGAGAGAGAGAGCTCTATTGAATTGAAGATACAGAGAAGGAGAAGGAGAAAGGGAAATTCTTGACAATGGTTGTAGTAGGACGAGTTTTCTTATGAATTTTTTTACAAGGAGGAACAGTAAATTGGAGCTCAGTCAAGCACGTACCATGAAAATAATGACAGAGCAGAGTGAGACTAAATATGACAGATAAGGTTCTTCATAGGAATTGTCCCTACTATATGGAATGCTGCCCCTATTGTAAACACAGATTCTGTGACCATGGCAGTGTTGGGGGTCGGGTTTTGAGGTCTGTGTTTAATTTGGACATTTATAGCATGGAAACGTTTTTACGCACAGCAATAACATACAAGGATACAACTGTGGAATTTCCATGGGCCCTACTAAAACAAATTAACAAAGTTGGTGTAATAATATGGCGGAGTTCTTCGTTTACATCGGACATCTATAAATAGACATAGTAGCAATGTACAACATACAAAAGATACAACCGTGGAATTTCCACAGATCCCACTAGTTCTTATTTTTTGCTTATACAATTTTGTTTTTGTTTTAACACCAAATGATCAATGTACTTTAGAATAAACTTGGTAAGTGATTTAGCAATTCCCATTTTACTTTATTCAAACGATTTAATGTGTTTTCACCCCATTAAACCCTTTTATCTAGAAATATTGAAGTTCTGTGTCTAAACTTATTTCCTGCCTCTGAGTTATACTTGACTTGAAATTACCTATATCAGATGTACGTATATAAATCGATAATGGCGTGTTCACCTAAGTTTCGACTTTTAAAAAAATTCTACACTCATCTAGGATCTGTTCATGTGACCAGAAATGAAATTTTCACGACTACTGAACTCCTTGGAAGCAACGGGACCTCTACAGAATGTAGATGTCAGCACAGCTGTAAAATTTCCATCGGTTTTGCTAGATATAAACATAATTGACTACAGCTACGAAAACAGCTGGGCCGATTTTATGAAATTCCACATGAAGGTACTTTATGTGACTGGCAGTGTTCTTAGATAGGTTTTGTAGCAGAATGCTTTCAACAAGTATTGATAGCTGATGATCGAAAAAATCCGATGAAAGAAGGAACAGGTGATTTTGACCAAAGTTAACACCTTACACAGCCTAACATCACAAGTGCATTTGAAAAACTTTATTACCAGACAAGCCGAAAGGTTCAACATATAAAATCAACAGTATGTTCTTTGATATGACAAATGGTGCATTCGAAATGAATGTTTCTGTTTAGAGTACAATTGAAGTGTGATAATTGATTTTTGCATTTCAAACTTTAATTCAAGCTATTATACATAAAAATAATTTCATAAAATCATCAGTAAGTTCTCTACAGTGCAATGTAGACTACAATGTATTGTTAACTATGTCACTGGAAGAGGCATGTGAGTCTCTTCCCAGTGCACTGCGATCGATCCCTAATCAAAGCAAGGAATCATCGATTTCAATGACAACAAAAATATGGGATTGTGAAACATTGAATCATCGTTCAATTTATATATTTATATTTATATATATTTATATATAATACGGCATAATCACGTTGACACACCGGTTCTCGTCAGAACACCAAAGTTAAGCAACGTTGAGCCTGGCTAATACCAGATGGGTGACCATTTGGGAATTCTAGGCGCTGTATGTGCTCTCCGCTTATCTCGGCAATGTTTCCAGTCGTCTTGTACCTCATCTTGCCACTGGTATGCAACAATGTTGACTCAGGAGAGGCGTGGTTGGAGATTGCGAAACTCTTGCCACACAAATTTCACGCGCAGGCACCCTTACAGTGGGTATCCATAGTCTGTCAAGACTGAAGGAAGCCTTTATATATATATATATATATATATATATATATATATATATATATATTTATATATATTTATTTATTTATATATATATATATTTATACATATATTTATATATATATATATATTTATATATATATATATATTTATATATATATATATTTATATATTTATATATATATATTTATATATATATATTATATATATATATATTTATATATATATATTTATATATATATATATTTATATATATATATTTATATATATATATATATATGAGAGAGAGAGAGAGAGAGAGAGAGAGAGAGAGAGAGAGAGAGAGAGAGAGAGAGAGAGCAATAGACCGAAATGTTACAGAGGAAGGTGTAGAGTTGCAGGTGACAGAGATAGACGATTGGCTGTCCATGGCTTACGAAGAGGAGTCAAAGGAAAGTCGGTCAAATCCTGGTCACAGGACCAAAATTATACGTCTATTGTTTTATTTAAAAAAAACAAAAACAAGCTGAATTGCTAATCGGAGTTTGTTTGAAATCTGTACAACTTAAGCATACCGCCACAATAGATGAAAACACAAAACCAAGTTTCTTGCACTTAAAAGAATTTTTTTTTCCAGGTAGTCACCACTTATCAAGGCAGGAAGCCACTCGGGGATAAGGGTTATTGCAAGTACAGTACGTTAGTATTGGAGATTTGATAAATTGTCCTACTTAAGGGGGCGGTTCATCAGGAATTTGTTTATGTTGGACTTGAAGACATCCAGGTTGTAGTCAGGTGGGAAACCGGCAAATGGAAGAAAGTTCCACAGGCGTGCACTTCTAAGAAAGAAGCTTTGTTCATGGAATCTACATTTTGATTTTGACACAGATAAAGAGTGGGGAAAATTTTGACAGTGGTTTCAGCTAGACGGGTGTTTATCATTAAAGATTGGCAAGGGCGGACCAGAGATTGGAGCTCAGACGAGCACTTGCCATGGTAGTAATGATAAAACAAAGATAGGCTCACAACGTCTCTCCTGTGGGAGAGGTTGCAGGGAATAGAAAAGGGCATCACCCACTAAGCCACGAAGCCTATTTTGTAGTCTGTCAAGCAGGATAGGCTTTTTTTAGCAGCTCCTGCCCAGATGTGGCAGCAGTACTCCATCCTTGGACGTACTTGGCTTTTATATAGATAGAGAATTGCATCAGGGGTGAGATATCTTCTGGAGCCGTAGAAGGATCCCACCATTTTCCCAGCGACTTTGGCAACTGACTTGATGTACATATTCTATTTCAGATTAGGAGTAAAGGTCAAGCCCAGAAGCTTATCAAAACATGGAGTTTCCCCTAAATGCAAGCCACTCCTTTCAATTGATACCAGATGGGGCTCAGAGCGTTGATGATGCAAAGATAGGAGCTTGGTTTTAGATGCATTAAAAGTAACCAGCCATCTTTTCCCCCACTGTACAATGCACTCAAGATCAGAGGAGAGAGAATCAGAGAGAACTTTGTCATTTACGACCTTTGATGTGTGGCCATAGATGGTTGTGTCATCAGCATAGATGTCAATGAATGATTTAAGTATGTGTTAACTGCATCGGCTTCCTAATCATTTAACAGGTGCTAATGAATGATGATCGGTTCAAGTTTTTCAGGTTCTGATGCACGCCCATGACTGGGGTTGCTTTCTTAGAGTCTCACACCGTCAATATCTGCAACAAAGAGATGAGACTTTTAGGTCATGAATGCATAAGTTCAGTCATCATATCTATGCAATTTGCAATCCCCTTTGACCCATTGAGGCTGAATAAAAAAAAATTGGAGGTATTACTTTCAGAACACCCCTCGTATATAGCACTATGTAGTAAGAAATGTTGTGAAAAATGATACTGAAGATGAGAATAGTAGTCCGAAAAATTACAAATAACCAATCCTCAAAAATTCAGAAACGTTCTACTCTAATAGTTTCTTCCCTAGGACTGCTAGACTTTGGAATTCCCTTCCAGGTTCCTGTATCCCTAACATGTAAACAGGCATCTTGCTTCTCAACTGCTTACATAGTATCCTTGCAAATTATGTCCTATATAGTATCCTGCTACACTAAACTGGCCCACAGCCTTGTTTGGGGTGAAAGTGAAAGTGTAAGAAAAAAAAAAAGAAAAAAGACAAAAAGAAAAAGAAAAAAGGAAAAAAAGAAAAAAGAAAAAGAAAAAAGAAAAAAGGAAAAAAGAAAAAGAAGAAAAAGAAAAAAAAAAGGAAAAAAGAAAAAAGGAAAAAGGAAAGAAGAAAGAAAAGAGAAACAACACTGCCAGCAGAGAAATAAAAGGAACGCTGATACATTTTGTCGTAAGCGGTAAGGGGAAAACACAATCTAACACACCTTGTCGAATTTGCCAAGTCAAAATAAAATAGTATTTAACCTGTCTCACAAGTAGGATTTTACCCTCACTGGGTCGACGACACCTAGCAAGGGCAAACGAAATGTTTCATTCAACGAATGAAAGAAAACAAAACAAAATAAAAAAAAAAACAAATAAAAAACAAACAAATAAATAAAAAAGGCAGAACAGACAAAGGATAGAGAAATAATAATAAAAAAAATAAATAAAATAAAATAAGCACTAATTAGACGACAAGTCATAAAAAGAGAAAAATAAATTTGAGACAAGAATTTGCCAACCGAGGAGAGATCACAAAATTTCTTAGTGATGAACGCTATCTCCTTCATAGTTGTGAATTAACAGTCTAACGACCGGAGTCAATGAGAAGCTACCTCATCCCATGAAAAGATGAGGCTATAACTCTGGACCAAATGTCTAAATGATACCCGCCCTCCTACTGACCCGAAAATTCCCCCTTCTGAATACCTCCAGCCTGGTTCAGAAACATGCTTGCTTGAATAGAAAACACTCAACCGTTCGAGAACAAGAATGGGACGATAAAAAAATGACTATGACCAGATGGGTCTACAAAACTGACCCAACTATCTGCGAAGGTGGAGAGGAAGGCCACATGTTGCAGCACGGCCTTGTCTTCCCTCTACTGCCCGACCGGTGCAGTTTTGAAGATCGTGCAGAGTAGAACAATTATGCAAAGGACTGCGTAAAAAAGTGTGAAAACCATTGTAAGACAACATGCTTCTAAGAGATGCAAAGAAAAAAAAAAGTTACTTTAAAAACAGACAAGGAAAAAAAATTGAAAGTGAAAACTTTTACAAGAACAAAGTCCTACACTCGTTTTATTAATCTCGAACCCAGTCTGCCCCATTTAAGAAAATGTGAACATTCACATGTGATACTTTTAAAACAAACAAGAAATATTTAATACCCCCCCTATAACCTAAAATGGGGTCGAACATTTTTACAACAAAATCCTAACATTAAAAGTTATTAATCTCGAACCCAATCTGCCACTTTATGAAAATGTGAACATACACATGTTATACATTTAACACAAACGAGAAATCTAAGAAATATAAAAGGCAAAAGTGGTGAGACCATTATTGTATGTCCGGCAAAGGCTTTTTTTTTGGGGAGGGTTCTCGAAAGGGTTACTATTTTTTTACACCATTTTATATACTCTTTAGATCATAATATCTATGGTTTAGGAAGGGACGTCTTGTCTACATTTCTTTTGATGGACTTTTATAAAATTCGCACTATTCTATCCTCTCGTGTGTTTGTTCGTGTTCTTAGTATAAAAGCGAAACTAATAGTAGCGAATGTCAGTCGCCGGCCTTCTCGACTGGGACCTCCAGAAAAGCAATTAGCTTTGATCAATGTTGGGGAAACCCTCCATATTGCTAAGGAGAGGTTCGGGCGATCACTGTATCCAGGCAAGCAGGAAGAACACAATGGAAGTCCCGGGCGATCAAAGGAACAATGGGTCAATCCCAGGAAAGGTGACCTAGGCTGTATGCAGGCAAACAAAAAGAGAAACAATGGGAAATCCCGGGATTTAGAACGACCTAGATCCATGATGTCAATCGGTCATCGGCCAGACCAAAACCAGCAAAAGTGCAATAAACAAGCTGGCGAGAAAAAAGGTTAATAGGTCGAAGTGATACCAATAAAAAGAGGAGAGAGAAAAAAAGCAAGAGACAGACGGGGAGGGTTGTTTTACGGCATATCAACCCTTTTCAGGTTATTTAATGCCAAATCCAGTGATTTTGAAGAAAATTTTTTTAATAGAACATATCTGTTTTTGAGACAGACAGACAGACAGACAGACAGAAGCGAGACACAGATTGACACAGAATTCTGTGACCCACCCTCTGCCACTAAACTCCATCGCCGTCATTTGTTGAAGTGTATATAGTAAATAAACAAAGTCTTTATTATAAACAAAAGTGTCTCGTGTTCATTTAAAAATATATTTAACAATATCAAACAATTGCTATTCATTTGGAAAGCTCCCCCATTCTAGGGGAAAGCTGGTTTTCCCCAACATCGTCGAGAAACAAATAAATGAAACGGGGGGGGGGAAGCTGAACTGGCCTCCAGCCAACGCTTGTTTCTGCAAGTCAACTTTTTCATTGACATCGCTAAATTTGAACGCTTTCCGCTTCCTATGGCTTCGTTGCGTAGCGGTAAAAGTTCATGTTTTCTTTCACTTTCTTTTCCGCCTTCGCGTCACGGGTTTGAACCTACCTTCCTTCTAGCAATTTTTTTTCCCTCAAACAATTGGGCAATGCGCATCACAGGTTCGAGCCTGCCTGCCTACTAACACTTTTTTTTGGGGGGGGGCAGGGGGTCTTAACACACACCTCCAAACACCCGGGTAACGTCGGGTTACCCCGCTAGTCTTTAAAAAAAAGAAATGAGGTCGAACATTTTTACAAAAACAAAGTCCAAACCTTAACGGACAAGAAATCATAAAAAAAAAAAAAAAAAAATTTGAAGTCGAAAGTTTGGTACTTATACAGAATAAGAACTGTACTATTTTTTTTCTAGACAATAGTTTCAACTTAAATTCAATTTTTACGGTATAGTTTATTCATTAAATTGTTAGCTAAAAGTTCAGAATAATTAAAGCACACACACACACACACACACACACACACACACACACACACACACACACACACACACACACACTAAAAAAACAAAAAACGCCGTTCTCTCCTCCATGTTAAGAATGGTTTTCTAAGTAATAACGTTATTATTTTAGCACGGTCCGTATTATGCATAAGTACCGAACATGTTTACAAGAACATGTTTAATGACTCACCAGTATCGTGCCTTGTAATAAAATTAGCAACAAACTTTTCTGGAGATGGAAAATTAATTCGGCCATCGTGAGTCGGCCAAACCCGTCGACCATTGTGCAACCAGTGAATGCGAGGCGGGGGTAATCCAGTTGTCTTGCAGGTCAATTCCAGTCGATCTTCCACTGCTAAAATGGTATTTCCAACAATGCTAAGGATTTTAGATGGCACTGTAAAAGAAATAGAAAAGATTAAAAAAAAAAAAAAATAAGTGAAGTGTACACAGACAATGAACACTTGTTTGGAAAAATTGATTCTGAAAATAAAAAAATACAGTTATGGTAAGAAGAACCAGATGGTTGGTTGGCTGCCCGGCAAGTTTTATTACAGATGTCAAAGCTTGATCTAAAATAGGTGATTCTATAGAAGATTAGCAAGTTTCCCGGCGTTTCCCGGCCGTAAAATATGCATAAATATTATATTTTAATTAATGCAGAATTCTTATCTATAATATAAATCTCACCTGTCTGTTTAAATGTATGTATGTATGTATGTTTGTATGTATGTTTGTATGTCTGCCTAAAACTTTCAACAGAGGCGACGGATTTTCACGAGATCGGTATCGTTTAGAAATATATTCAGACGACAAATATCCAAAAATTGGCTAAAAATATCAATTCCTTCACCCTCAACTGAGCACTTTTCTACAGAGAGGGGTCGCTTTTTTCGCCGATATTTACGAAAGTAATAAACCCCTCTTTTCGATTGACTAGCCTTAATTTAAACCTTCGCCACTTTCAGTTTGGCGATGGACGCAATGGCAAAGACGTCACTTTTTTTTCACATTCTTTTCCCCCTTTGCGGTACGGATTTGAGCCTGCCTGCCAACAGTCACGTTCTTTTTTTTTGCTCAACACACATCTCTAAACACCCGGGCCACGCCGGGCACCCAGACTAGTTTATTATAAGCAGAAATACCATAAGTATAAACGTAAAATTTCTTAAAAAAAAGAAAGAAAAGAAAATGAAGAAAAAAATGGAAAGAAACTGAGATATGTGCATGCGAGTATTGTACTTTTTCTGAACAATTCACTTCTCTTAAGTAAAAACAAAAATACTCCAGCTGAGATCAAAACCAAAAGGCAGTGTGTCAAGTACAATAACCATTAGACCAGCTTGCCACGATCATTAAAAAGTGTTTTCAAACTTACTTATTTTTAACACAAGTAATCTGGCATGTGAACGATTCACGCATACACATTTGCGAAACAGTTGACAAACAGATAAAAATCCGACAATCCCCAGTACCAATTTTACAATTTTTACCCCTCAGCAACCTTTTCTTTCGGATGAAAACCAATTAAAAAGTTTTTCACATGTCTGAATACCCTATCTACCAAATTTCAAATCTGTAGATCAAAGTTTTGTTGAGTATTGGGAGAAAAATGTTTGATACTAGCCAAAAGGCCAAGAATTAATAAACATGACACACATACTTATTTTATAAAATTCTGATTTATTTATGTTAAACATATATTGTGCCCGGGCAACGGCCGTTAATCCCTGCTACAATACATATATTACAGATTAGAAATATATATATATATATATATATATATATACATACATATATATATATACATATATATATATATATACATACATATATATATATATATATATATATATACATACATATATATATACATACATATATATACATACATATATATATATATATATACATACATACATATATATATACATACATATATATATATACATACATATATATACATACATATATATACATACATATATATACATACATATATATATACATACATATATATACATACATATATATATACATACATATATATACATACATATATATATATACATACATATATATACATACATACATATATATACATACATACATATATATACATACATACATATATATATATATATATATATATACATACATATATATACATACATATATATATATGAGATATAAAGAAAAAGAATGGTGATGGATTTGTATATAATTCCCTTTGAAAACGATCCTATTACTATTAACGCATATCATGTTCTGTTAGGAGTTTTATTCCATTCTGAAACAAATAGTTTCCACGCGGGAAATAATTGCTAAGAAAGGCATTTCTTTCTGAGAATTACTTCAATATTCATTTTGGAAACTAACGTAAAAACCCATACGGTTTTAATTTCCAGAAATTTTGCATAGAACGGACCTTACCGGTTCTTGAGTAAAAGGTCGCATGTGTTCTAATGGGCATTGATAGACTATGCGGAATTGGTGAACGGGGTTCAAACCTATGTGGGTCTATAAAGGGCACTTGATAAAAAAAAAGATTATTTTATACCAAAACGGCATGTATGTTTTTTTTAAAAAATTAATTTTCTAAGGAATAAAAAAAAAACTCACTTCTAATAACAGACAAGGTAACAGAGTGCAGACGTACATATGCAAAATGACATCACAGTAAAGAAAAAGATCATAAAAAAGAGAAAGAGCACGTTACAGAAGATGATCACGTTAGAGATGCGGATGACATTCGAGATCACGTTAGAGGCATGAATGACGCTCGAGAGTACGTTCGAGAAGATGATCACGTGAGAGACGTCACAGCGATAACGAGAGAATGAGGAAATAAACGTACAACAAAAAAAGCGAGTTGAAGTTATTTTCTAATCTTTGTCTGCTTTGCAACTGAGGCTGCAACGTGTTGGTTCCCGGACAACGCTACACACATATCTAGCTGAAACCTTACAGAATGACCTCCAATGTATAGCAGAATGGATGGTAACATTTAACGCTGCTAAGACTAAACTTCTTTCCTTTAACGATTACAAGACACATTCTTAACCACAGATTGCCGTGACAGATAGCTGTCTACTTGAGAACTATCCGTTCAAACTCCCCGGCTTAACATTCACAGCAACGTGAATTAGAACAAATGCATTTAAAACATTGTCAAAGTTGCTGTATAGAAGGTGGGCTCCCTTTACCATGCTAGAAAATTAATCACACTTGACAGTATCCTGTTTCCCTATAAAATCACCATTCGCCCATGCATGGAGTATTATTGCCACGTCTGAGCTGGTGCATCTACAACTAATCTCTCCGTCTTAGACAGGATTCAAATAAAGAGCTCCAACATAATAGGTTCCACACTATGCACCAAACTCCAACTCCTGTCCCATCACCACAACATTGGATCCCTGCGCTTGTTTTACAAGTATTTTAATGGAATATGCTTTGACGAACTTGTAGATAACCTATATACTATTAATAACATTCTAAATGTTTATTTATTTATGTGCGTGTGTGTATACATACCAATAAAACTTTCGAACGGATGCATCGAATTGAAAAATTCTTTTTTTCTCTGAAAAGTGTGAGTCCCTAGATTGTCCTTATCTACATATGGTTCGTAACGAACAACACCGAGTCACACAAAATGACTGAAATAAGGGGTTTTGGGCTGTTTCGTGCAATTGTCGAAAAAGTTACCTGCCCATGTCAATGGAATTTTGCACTGTCTGTATACAGTCGCGATAACATCTTTCGGTATAGAGACAGGACTTGTGGCACAATGGATAATGCATCTGACTATGGATCAGAAGATTCCAGGTTCAGAACTTTGGCACGTTCGTAATAATTTTAATCATCATTTTATCCAACGTTACTTATTATCCTTACCCTTAGTTGGGGTATTTTTGTTTTTTTGAATGATTTTGTTTTGTGCATAAGGGAATTCCCATAATCCGAGTTTATAGGGTAAGCGTTGATGGTAAGATGATGGTCAGTGTACTCGATTTTGTGTTTGACTCGGCTTGTGTGTGCTGATGCGGCACAGCCGCTAGTTTATAGTATAAATCTCACCTGTCTGTTTAAATGTATGTATGTATGTATTTATGTCTGCCTAAAATGTTCGATAGAGACAACGAATTTTCACGATATTGGTATTATTTGGAAGCTCGACCTTTCGGACGACAAATATCGAAAAATTGGCCCAAAACATTAATTTCTTTACCCTCAAATGGGCACTTTTCTACTAGGAGGGGTCGTTTTTTTCGCTGATATTTTCGAAAGTCATCCCATCTTTTCGATTGTCTAGCCTTAATTTAAGCCTACATCACTTCCAATTTAGCGATAAGCGCAACAGCAAAGACGTCAGGTCAGTTTTTTTCACATTCTTTTCCTCCTTTTGGTTCGAGCTTGCCAGCCTACTACCACTTTTTTTTTTTGCTTAACACACACATCTCCAAATACCCGGGCAACGCCGGGCACCCAGACTAGTCGCAAATGATCCCCAACTAACCCGAGAACCCCCCCCCTTTTCCCTTCGCTGTAGAGATTTCTATCTGCCAGTTTCTTCCCTTAAACTTCTAGAGTTTGGAATTCCCTTCTTGTTTCCTGTTTCCCTTACATCCAAGTGGCAATATGCTTTGGTTGATGTGAATAAGAATAAAAGAGGATTCTGATGTGCTATAATATGTGCTGTAAACGGATCTTGATTTCCTATAATATTATAAAACCCTCACCCCTACCTCGAGAAAAACAAAGTAGATAATAAAATATAAATGTTTAAGGAAATAATGCAATATTTCTGACACTCAGAGCTGCTATAATTTATATAATTTATATAAAGGGATTCTGATGTTTTATGATATAATACGACCCCCACCCCACAATTAAAAAAAAAATGTTTATAGAGATAAAAAAACACACTTTTAAACAACCTTATATGCTACAGATACATGTACAAGAGAATCTTAATACCTATAATATAAGAGCCAAACCTCTAAAAAATAAAAAAAAGCTCAGAAAATTTTAATGATTAAGGAAATAAAGCAACAGTTATAACACCCAGAGATACTATAACATATATAAAGAACTGTTTTATAATATGACATATATAAAGAACTGTTTTATAATATAACATATATAAAGAACTGTTTTATAATATGACATATATAAAGAACTGTTTTATAATATAACATATATAAAGAACTGTTTTATAATATAACGTATATAAAGAACTGTTTTATAATATAACATATATAAAGAACTGTTTTATAATATAACATATATAAAGAACTGTTTTATAATATGACATATATAAAGAACTGTTTTATAATATAACATATATAAAGAACTGTTTTATAATATAACATATATAAAGAACTGTTTTATAATATGACATATATAAAGAACTGTTTTATAATATAACATATATAAAGAACTGTTTTATAATATAACATATATAAAGAACTGTTTTATAATATAACATATATAAAGAACTGTTTTATAATATGACATATATAAAGAACTGTTTTATAATATAACATATATAAAGAACTGTTTTATAATATAACATATATAAAGAACTGTTTTATAATATAACATATATAAAGAACTGTTTTATAATATAACACGACTCTTACTACAGAAAAAAATAACATTTTTTTAAATGTTTATGGAGATAAAACAACTCACTTCTATCAACCTGATATACCATAATATATGTGTAAGGGAATATTGATATTTTCTGCACTCTGAGCATCAGTGGAGTAGTTCCAGTCTGGTTACATTTTGAAGGGCCCATCACTAAACGAAGATAACAATGACTTAGAGTTAGCCCCTGCGTTTAGGGACTGGAGACGGCCCTGTTACACTAATTGATTCCGTGTGAAAGGATTGGGCAAAAACACCCTCCTCCGTTTGGTTACACATATATTTTCGCAAATGTAAAACTATACTTATGGGTGTGATCTACAGATTCTAGCTTGATTCATAGTTTAACAATCTGAAGGACCATAATATATATGTAAGGGAATATTGATATTCTATAATATAAATCCCTCCCCCAAAATGAACCCCAGAAAATTTGGTTCTTGTCCAGAATTCCCCCTATATAAAAAACAAAAATAAAGAAAAATCAACAAACGAAAATATCATATTCCAAATACTCGCATAAAGTGATCAAGTGGTTTTATTTTTTAATAAGAAAATCAAATTTTATGAGTAAGAGATGAGCGTCACCGTGTTGAAACTAATCTGAAGAAACAAAGGAGAAAATTTTACAATAATTCAAACTTGCAAGATTTTTTTCTGTAATGTCTACAAATTCCCATGCATCACTTAAAAATGAAGTTAAGTGATATTGAGCCCGGCCAGTACTAAAATAGGTGACTATTTGGTAATACTAGGCGCTGTATGTGCTCTCTGCTTATCTTGATATTGTTACCAGTCATCCTGGACTGCTGCTTGCCACTGGAATCAGTGTCGACCCAGGAGAGGAGTGGTTAGTGACTGCATAACTCTTGCTTCACGATTCAACATATGTCATCCCTCATCCCTCCAGGTTGACCAGATGATCCTAGTTGTTACACTGAACAAACATCCTATCCTATCATCAGTGTGATAATTTAAAATTTGAACTTGAATGCTGACAAAAATGAAATCGTATGAACTATGATTCAGAAAGGCGTTTATTCTCGCAGCATCAGATTTGCTTTTTCCATCCTCCTGACTTCCACACATCGTTTCCCCGGAAAGGGGAAAGGTTCCAATGAGTTTTAATCCGCCCACCAAGCACAGCAAACGTTATTCCCAAGCACGAGCTTGGCAATTCCATTTGGTTTGGAATAAGAACGTATTGCAAGAAACAGGAAGAAACAATCAATCAATCTGTTTGGATTTGCAAGTTTGGCAGATAATGTTTAACCAAGATAAATTAATCAGTCTGAGGGAATTTATTTGGTGGTTCGACTGTTGAGTAAATTCAGTAAAATAACATTATTTTTAAGAGAATGAAAACGATGGGTGTGATGCGTGAGCTATGGGCAAAAGAGCGATATGCGAATTGTCTTATCATAAGAACATCATATCTACAAGGGGCGTTCCAAAAATAATGCCTCCTATTTTTTGTTTTATATTGCTTGCATGAATCAAAGGGAATTGCAAATTGCATTCTTATGATGACTGAACTTACGCATTCATAAACTGAAAGTTTCGTTTTAACGATGCTACTTCTGTCTTCATAGCTCTTCAACTTTTTAAGTTAAAAAGTAGGAGGCTTTACTTTTGTAACGACTCTCGTATATCCGTTACATTTGTTTCACTATCTTCACCCCTTTTTCTAAGGCTCCTCCCCCCACTTATTACAGTCAATTACATATAAACGGCCTGAAAATCTTGGCAGTAAAAAAAAAAGTATTTTTTTTTAATTTAAAGTAGAAGATAAGTTTCACATAAAAATTTAATGTAAGATGATACCAACTTATTTCTTTTATCTCTTTTCTATACCAAGCAAGGCATATTGCCACTTGAAACGCAAGGGTTTACTATTTGGGATCGTGTCTAATAGGGGACTGTGGGGAGTTGAGCAGCGAGATATCTGTTTACATTACATTTTTGTTTTATCTTCCGAGCTATGAAGTGGTAATGATCACTCACTTCTCAACAAGATATCATTTTAAGGGAAATAGAACCAAACCAAACAGAATGGAACCGACTTGCTTTCTACCACATCGACTTCCTGCCATGACTTAATTTCCTGAACACGTCAGCTTACATTGTTAACTTAAATTTTAATGGAAAATTCCTTTTTTCTACTTAATCTAACTTTTTGTAGAAAATTCCGTTTTTACACACACACACTGACATATTACCACATGCTGACGAATGACCGAAGAACATCAAGCAATAGCAAGAACATCACCATTCATCATACTGGAACAACCTCCCTATTCATCTCATCTTATTCCATGTGATTTTCTTGTTTCCATCAAGCTGAAGAAGATCATCAAAGTGACTAGTTTTGGAGGAGTTGATGTCATCAAGATGGAGCTAACATGCATCCCGAAAGAATCTATCTAATAAACAAAACTACAGCAAAGCTTATCCAAAACTTTATCCTTGCATCTTTTTTTTTATATTACCAGGTATATAACTGCAATTACCTTGAAAGAAAATCACATGGAACAAGATGAGGTGAATAGAGAGGTTGTTTCAGTATAATGATGTTATATCACTCCACTCTAATGTTATTTATTTGGAAGGTGCTCGTTTGAGTTCCAGTCTCTAGTTCCTCCTTGAAAGACATTCATAGTAAGAACTCATTTTCTTTCTGCATATGCCTAGCATCAGGCAGAAATTTTTTGTGGATAGAGCTTCTTTGAAAAATCCAGAGACATTATCGCAAGACTGCTTCCTTTCAAATTACAACATGGTCGTTTTTAAATACAATTGCAACAAATTCTTGTCACAGACCTCCTCATAAGCAATTAGATTCAGTTCATATGATTGATCAATATTAGTACTCCAATAGTGTTCCTCATCTCATCGTATGGAATAGATATAGATTGGTAAACCAATGATACCTTTCTAGTTTTATGTTATCTTTTTGCGGTAATTACATTTGAATAGAAATACAAGTCATGAAATATCTTAGACGTCGTCTTCGGAACTCCTGCGTCATGTGACGCATAAGACACTGAGTATATGTTATCGTTTCTGGTCTGAAATCAAGTCCACAACGCTCCTGGAACTTGTTTCCATTGTGATCAAATTTCTCTTTCGATTCTTCACTATTAGAATGAGACTTAGGAACTCTGCGACGCATGAGGCAGCCAAATTATACTATGGTTTTCAGATCCACAGAATCACTCCAGCTTCTCATTGTGACCAAATCTCTCTTGATAGTTTGCTTCCAGCTCATCTTTGGTCTTTCTTTTGTTTTTCCATCAAGGTTCCATATGAGCAGCACTTGTAACAGAGCTGCTGATGCTGGGTTAACAGTAACCACATGCAAATGACCAAGCAGGCTGTGCAATGTGACGTCATAGCAGAGATAAAAAGGACACACGTGTTCAGAGAAGCATGTGTTCGAGACATGAGAGAGTGGAAAAGGACGTGTCCGAGACACAGCTGTTCAGAGAAGTGGGGGTGGGGGCGAGAGAAGCACGTGTTTGAGAAACGTGGGTGACGTCACAGCTGAGATGAAAAGTCACATTGGATTGTTTAAATATTTAGAAAAAAAATGTGTTGTTGAAAATAATAGATATAAAGGCTTTTGTTAAAAGTCGAGTTTTTTATTTTCTTTTTCCTTGCGACGGAGTCTACAATGTGTCGGGTACTTTAAAATGTAACGACATCATTAAAAAAGATGTAAAATGTTACACACCTCGCAATTCTCTCTTAGGCTAATTTTAGGGCATGACTGAGCAAGTCTAGACGTTGTTTAGTGATTATTGCTCTTAGTGCAGTTTCTGACTTCTCGATTGATAATTCGATCATCTCACTGGATTCCTAGAATCAATATATGGTAGCACATCTTCTATAATATAAATCTCACCTGTCTGCTTAAATGTATGTATGTATGTATGTATGTATGTGTCAGGTCATGTCATGTGCTACTGGTACCATGTAACCCAGTACTACCTGCCCCATGGTCGGGTCACCGGCGACTAAACTGGTTCCCCCACCAGACTTGTTTGGTGAGGAGGGCGGCGAGTCTCCCTGAAGGATTGAAAACAAGACCTTCCAAAGGGCGAATGAACTCTTTTTCTGGGTCAACGGCCAACTAGCACCGTGTATATTTGTGTGTGTGTATATGTGTATTGGGGTGGAGAGGGCTCCCGTAAGCCGTGGTGAAGGCAGCCTTTCTAGGAGAAGCAAATCTCTGATTTAAAAAAACCATAAAGCGGAAGACCATTACCCGCATTAAGCTGGTCTGCAGTTTAATTTGTTGCTGGCTATCTTGCTCTTGCTTGTTGCTGGATTTCAACATTTTGAACCGAGAGAGAGACTTAGCTGTCGTACAAATATAAGACTGTAACATCATATTTGTATAGATACTCCCTCAGGCATTTGGGCTCATGGATTTTAAATGTCTGAGGGAGTGGCACTCGTCTGACAAGACGTTGCAATCATCATGTATGTATGTATGTCTACAACTTTCGACAGAGGCGACGGATTTTCATGAGATCGGTATTGTTTTGAAGCTCGACCTTTCAGACGAGAAACATCGAAAAATTGGCTAAAAACATTAATTCTTTTACTCTTAACTGGACACTTTTCTACAGGGAGGGGTCTCGCTTTTTTCGCCAATATTTTCGAAGGTCATCCCATCATTTCGATTGACTAGCCTTAATTTAAACCTTCGCCACTTCCGGTTTGGCGATGGGCGCAACAGCAAAGACGTCACGTTTTTTTTTTACACGTTCTTTTCCTCCTTCGCGGTATCGGTTCGAGCCTGCTTGTCTACTACCACTTCTTTTTTTTGATCAACACATACCTCCAAACACCCGGGCAACGCCGGGCACCCAGGCTAGTAAAAAATAAATCCTAACATACATTCCTTATTTTCAGGTTTGAAAAATTATTCTACTAATTATTTGAATATATATATATATATATATATATATATATATATATATATATATATATATATAATATTCAAATTCAAATTTATTTTTTTAAACGATTATTTTTTAATGAAACTCAGTAAGAATAAATGGCTTTTACACGTAATATTTAAAAAAAATGCAAATAAAAAACGCAGTATGTTTTCATGTTATGTCGAAAATATAAACGCTCTGCGCATGTCAAAAGAAAAACACGAACCTATCACTAACTCAGTACAATTAAAAGAAAATCGCCATTTTATCGATTTGCTTCAATGCTTCACGTCAACATTTTTTAAGACATTTTTTTTCATAAACTGAAAGTTTTTTTTAAATTTTCAAAATTTTCTTTCGTCCGTCAAATAAACATATTTATGTCAAGTCGCGTGTTTTCATAGATTTCGAAATCTGCTTTTGGACAATTTAATGCATCTAATTCCAGTATTTATTCAACTTTTCTGGCAATCAATATAGCTTACATTTCTGCTCTCTCTCTCTCTCTCTCTCTCTCTCTCTCTCTCTCTCTCACACACACACACACACAGACACAGACACACACACACACACACACACACACACACACACACACACACACACACACATATATATCAGGTCACCCGGCCTTGCCTTGTCGTAAAGTATGCATAAATATTAAATTTTAATTAATGCAGAATTCTTACCTATTATAAACAGAATTACCGTAGTAAAATTCCTTTAAAAAATATGACCCCCCCACAAAAAAAAAAAAAACAACAGAAAGACTGAGACACGCGAGCCTTGTTTTTTCCAAACAGTTCACTTCTTGTAAGTAAAAAGAAAAAATATTTAAGCTGAGATCGAAACTCCAACCTAAAGACAGTGAGTCAAGTACGATAACCATTAAACCAGCGTGCTATGATATTTGAAATGTTTTTTCAAACCTACTTATTCTTAATATAAGCAAGCTGTCATGTTTCGCAAACGCGCATGCACAGTCGCAAAATAGTTGGCAAACAGATAAAAATCTGATGACCCCCTCCCAGTACCAATTTTACATTTTTGACCTTAGCAGCCCTTTTTTCTGATGAAAACAGATTAAAAGGATTTCCACGTGCTTGAATACCATAAATGTAAAATTTAAGATCTGTAGATAAAAAATTTGTTAAGTATATAGGTTGAGAATTGTCCGCACACACATTCTTACTTTATATATATATATAAGTTATGAAAATATATATGGCAATTGCCATGTATATTTTCATAACTTACTACCTAGCTCTACCTATGTAGTGAACACTGTTGAAGTAAATACTGAAAATTTACACATAAATAAATATAAGAAGATATAATTTTATGTGATTAAATGAAATAGTCATATATCTAAAATATAAAGCTGAACGTGTGTGTGTGTGTGTTGTCACGAATAGGCTCCTATATGGTTGACTATTTAAAAAAACTGATTACATATAATGATAGAAGATGTATCGAGACACAGGAATGGGTATGTTTGATCTGGCAGAACGGTGGTTCATAAAAATTGTGGGGTTTTTGTTCGCGCCTGGCCCCCAAAGTATGGAAATAAAAAATGAAAAAAAAAAAAAAAACGTTTACAAGGGTTTTTGATATAGATGTACATGAGAATACTTTGATAAGTATGTTTTAACTTAAATAGGGATGGTATAACAAAATTGTGGGGCCTGCGTTCGCGCCTGTACTCCATGGAAATATGGCACAAACTTTAACAAAGACTTTTCATATCTACTTGCGTAAGTACACTTTGATAATTATGTTTCAGTTTGAAGAAATATCGTATAATAAAATTATTGGGTGTTCGTTCGCGCCTGACCTCCATAGAATGTAAATATGTCACAAAGTTTAACAAGGTTTTTTTAAAAGGGGTGACGGTCCACAATAAGACCTTAACTTTAATCTTAATTCACGTTAGCTTTTATTTATCTTTTTTGAGTTGAATCATATTATGTCGAATAAATTCACCTCATAAATTCACGTTTTATTAAAGTGAAATAAAAAAAGTCGGAACTTTAGACAATTCTCGACACAAATAATAAAAATTTAAAAACGTTACATGTTATCGTGTCGAAAGAAGAAAAAAATCCTGCTCATGTGATTACGTGTCTTTTTAAAAACATTTACATAACTTTTTTATTTTTATTCATAGATCTGTTTAAGCTTTTTTTGTCAGTGTACTAGAAGGAATTCAGTTGATTACAACCCTTTCTGCGTGTTCTTTACATTACAATAGTGCAACCCTGAATGCGACGGCGCATAACTACCCCGTTCAATACTGTAAAACTGAAACGAAGCTGTTCTGCTTGAAAAGGGCGCCATTTTCTTCTTATTCATATTTATATCGATTCTTTAAAAAAAAAAAAAAGAATTACGTGTTTACTTTTTTAATATCCCATTTTGCTGTTTCGGGTTATTTTACTAAAATAAGTAAAGCTCCATTATTTTTCCAAACTGTTTCTGTTTCTTTGTTTTTTCGATATTTCGTCGATATTATTTAGTAAGAGTGTTTAGCAGAAAAGCCAACAAACGACTACCCGAAAAAATAAATATACAAGAAATAAATGTTACCATAGTCAATAAAAGTTCAGTTCATGTTTTTTTGTTTTGAAATAGATTTTAATGCTCTTTACTTGAAATAATTTCAGCGAACTGAAATTAAAACGAATTTTTGAGGCGATAACTACTTAAATGAATTTTTTTATAAACTACACATGCCATAATCGAATATTCCTCAAGCACAAAATTAATAGCTACCGAATGACTTGTCCGATGTAAGTATATTTATAATCTATAAGTCCGTTATTCCTGAAATAGGTATACCAACTTACGCCATAACAATATGATCTGAGTATACTGCTTGAAATCGGGCATATGTAGTCATCTTCACAGTATAACAGCTCTTCCGTTTAGCTGGACAGGTTAGGGTTTCAATCCTAGATTAAAAGTTGGCCATTTAGTTGCCAGTCGGTGCTTAAACAGACATGGACACAAAGAAAGGGATAGTAAGTATACAGTAAGAGACACAAGGTAGACAGGAAGAGACACAAGGTAGACAGGAAGAGACACAAGGTAGACAATAAGAGACAATAGGTAGACAGTAAGAGACAATAGGTAGACAGTAAGAGACACAAGGAAGACAGAAAGAGACACAAGGTAGACAGGAAGAGACACAAGGTAGACAGAAAGAGACACAAGGTAGACAGAAAGAGACACAAGGTAGACAGAAAGAGACACAAGGTAGACAGAAAGAGACACAAGGTAGACAGGAAGAGACACAAGGTAGACAGAAAGAGACACAAGGTAGACAGAAAGAGACACAAGGTAGACAGAAAGAGACACAAGGTAGACAGAAAGAGACACAAGGTAGACAGGAAGAAACACAAGGTAGACAGAAAGAGACACAAGGTAGACAGAAAGAGACACAAGGTAGACAGAAAGAGACACAAGGTAGACAGGAAGAGACACTAGGCCCCCAGAATCATGACGTGTAATTCTGTAATGTACTTTTGCTAATACAACTTTTGCTAATTATACCGCTGTGTTTGTCAAACGCGAACCATACGTTAATACAGAATCGTTCTATCCACTGTTAGTATTCAGTAATCTCCTACCAAACATTGCGGCCCTGTCGGTGGGGCATTAGAATACGCCGACTGCCCCCCATGCAGAGGGTAAAACAACGATATAGACTTAATAGCAAACATCCGTGCATCTATGTATGTATGTACATATGTATCGCACTCTATTGATACGTTCGCAGATGTTTTCGACATATGCACACACAATCCTAGAACATTTAATGACTTATGAATTATACATGGACAACATGTTGCTTTCATCCATCTTCCTAATTTAATTTAAGTGTATTTACCTTTTTGTTTGTCTATGTCCCGTTGTCTAGACATATCAACTTATCTGTCTAGATATCTCAAACTACTCATATTGATATAGTTACGTGTCCTGGTCTGTTCACCCATCTCTCTCTATATATATAATATATATGGTAATTAAGCTACACAGGGTATTCTGCGTTTCATTCTCGTGAGAATTTGTCAGGCTTATAAACCTGACGAATTCTCAAGAGAATGAAACACGGAATATCCTGTGTAGCTTAATTGCCATATATATTTTTTATAACTTACTACCTAGCTCTACCTATGTATTGAGCAAAAATTTACGCATAAAATTATATTTTCATGTATTAAGTCATGTGATTAAATTAAATCAAGTAGTTATATATATATATATATATATATATATATATATATATATATATATATATATATACAGCCCTGGTGAAAATCATAAGACCACTTAAGAAAGTAAACGTTTACGCACAATATCGAATTTTTAATCAAACAAATGGTTGAAACCATTGCCAAAAAGAAAGATATGATGGAAAAAAAAAATGAAATCTGCTTCATTCGAAACCTTAACCCTGATCTAATAATTATTTTTTAAAAAACAAACATTTTCACCTGGTCAAAATGATAAGACCACTTTAATAAAATCGGCTAGTTTTGAAAAAATGAATACGAAAAGCTTTCTATGTTACTAAAAGCAACATCTTACTAAATTATAAATGACAAAAGGGAAACCATTCTCAAAGTTTGAGAGAGGAAGGATCTTTGAGCTTAATAGGGGTGGACTCTCCCATAGATCCATTGCAAACGAAGTGAATCGTAGCAAAACAGTCATCACAAATGTTTTAAGAAATCCTGATCAATATGGGCACAAAAAAAAAGGCCAGGTCGACCAAAAAAATTAACCCCATCACTGGATCGCCGTATCAGAAGAAGTTTTAAAAAAAAACTCCAGTATGAGCTCAAATCGATTGAAAAGCCAAACAGCAGCAGAATGTAGTCCTAAAACCATCAGAAGGCATCTGAAAATGAAGGGTTTCAATCATTTAAAGCGACTGCAGAAACCATGTCTTCTTGAACAGTACAAAACTAACCGACTTAAATATGCTGCCAAATACCAGACTTTGGATGAAGAGAAGTGGGAAAATGTAATTTTCTCCGATGAGAAAATGTTTAATCTAGATGGTCCAGATGGATTTCAACACTATTGGCATGATAAAAATTTGCCCAAAGAGACTTTTTCAACTCGGCATAGTGGAGGAGGGTCTTTAATGATTTGGGGTGCTTTCTCGTCAGCTGGGACCCTAAAGTTGTAAGTAGTGAAAGGCCGGCGAACATCATTGAACTACATTTCTTAAGTGGTCTTATGATTTTGACCAGGATTGTACACACACACACACACACACACACACACACACACACACACACACACACACACACACACATATATATATGTATATGTTGCGTTGTAGGCATAGGAAGATGTAAATCGTGTATATATTTTGAGTTTATATTATCATCTAGTGGTCAGAGTATGCGAGTGTGTATATGTCTATGTATATCTATGTGTAGAGATACGTCTATGTATATATATATGTTTTTTACGTCTATGTATGTATGTATGTATGTATGTATGTATGTATGTGTGTGTGTGTGTGTGTACGTCTGTTCATCTATAACAGTCTAGTGTTGTGATCGTCTAATCTAGAGTTCGTTGTGTGTGTATGTACAGTTAAATACAGATTAGGACCGGACAAAAATATACATAAATACCTTTACAATACAAAGGGCGTATAACACTTATTTAGGAGTTTCAACAGCTGGCCAATCGAGAACATATCTGGTCCATCTTTAGGGAAGCTGCAAAGAAGATTCTTCCTAAGAACGACAGGGCCTCGGGTTTTATTTTCGGCAACTTTTTATTCCAGAGTGTTTTTCCCATTTGGAAAGTTGCAACGCTGGTCCTAGATTCTTACAATTGATAGGGGTTGGATCTCTCGTTCCTTCAGGCGCTTTAAGCCATTTCACCGGTCTGTTCCTCAACTCTCTCCTTCAAGCTCTGAATACTAAATAATTTTCACGTATCCCCAAAAGACTACCCCCTCTAAGTTACACAACTAAAATAATCACCTGATATTTTTACATTTCATTATTTCTAAGTTTTCAACTAATTTGTTATAACATTTTTAGTTTAGAATTCCTAAATTAATGTAAATTAATGTGAATAAATATTTATTCTAAATATTTTGATTATTCTAAAACAAATTTTCTCTGACAAGACATTTTGGCTTGAATAATCATAATAATCGTTGATCATTCCCCGAGTGGCTTCTGGGCCTTGATAAGTGGTAACCTCCATGCAAAAAAAAATAGTACCCATCCAGCGTTGCCCGGCCAATATCTAACATATAAAGTATATATCTATAAAGTAAAAATATATACCTATAAAGTTTTCTCGCTCTGACATTGATGTTAAAAACCTACCTTTTCTATTAAAAAAATCATTAAATCGAACTTAATATACTCAGTCATGCATATGCGAGCGACTTCATGAAGGTAAACAAATTTACATATTCCTTCGAAAAATCAATGTTTATTAATTAATTATTCATTTTTTATGGTTTCTTATTAGATGATTGGTTTCATTTAATTATTACGCTTAATTATTTTGTGCATAGTTACTACATTCTGCATTGCATTTATTGATAAAAACGTTGTAGAACAGATACATGTTTTTATATCTATACATCTATCTATATATTATTATTTTTTTATGTATTTACATAAAATCTTATGTAAATATTTTTAGTGTTTACTTTAAAAGTGCTCGATACGTAAGTAGAGGTCGGTAGTAAGTTTTGAAAATATTGCCTATCATATATAATTTTAATAATTACATATTTATTTATCTATGAGCTATAAATACCGATTCAAACAACTGGTCTACCTACTGACGGATTCGAACTTACAACACTGGGTGTTGTAATCCAATGTGCGATTGTTGTTTATCCAATTCTGTTCATCTGAATTCATGATCTATCTATTTATCTATAGCAGTTCCTTATCTATCTATCTATCTATCTATCTATCTATCTATCTGTCTATCTATCTGTCTATCTATCTATCTATCAATCAGATTGTTCCTTATCTATCCACCTATCTATCTAATACTGTTCTTTATCTATTCTTCCATCAGAGACCTTTCCTTATCTATATAACTATCTTTGTCTAGTCTTTATCTTAATACTAGTCTGAGTGCCCGACGTTGCCTGTGTGTGTGTCGAGATGTGTGTAAGGCGTTTGGTTGAGCAAGCAATGCCTTAAAAAATGAATTAAAACAACTCAAAATAGCAGCGAGTACCCGTGCGAGCGAAAAAAAAATTAGGAGTAGTAGGCAGGTTCGAACCTGTAACGCACAAGAGGAAAAGGAGTTGAAAAAAAAGCAAACGGTCTAATCGATGGGCCCACTGTGATTGTGACGTCACGGGCGTTCAAAATAACTCTTTTATCCGACATCGTTCACGCAAGGCTTGGATGACTGGCAAAAATGTCGAGGGTAAAAATTGACCCCTCCTTGCAGATAACGGTCCAGTTGAAGGTCAAATAATTAATCTTTTTGGTCAATTTTTCGATACTTGTCGTCCGAGACATTGATCTTTGAAACGATACCAATTTTGTCATATTCCGACGCGTCTGTCCGAAGTTTTTGCGGCACACACACACATAAACACACACACACACACACACACACACACACACACACACACACACACACACACACACACACACACACACATTGCCTTTCATACATTAGACTAGCTTGGGTACCCAGCGTTGTCCGAGTGTGTGGTGTGTGTAAGGATGTTGATTGAGCAAAAAATAAAATAAAAACAGCGAGTACCCGTGCGAGCGTAAAAAAAAAAAAATTAGGAGGAGTAGGCAGGCTCGAACCCGTAACGGGCAAGAGGAAAAGGAGGTGACAAAAAGCAAACGGTCTTATCGATGCGCCCACCGCGATTGTGACGTTCCGGACGGTCGAAATAACGTGTTTTATGCGACGTCGTTTATGCGAAGTTTGAATGACTTGTAAAAAAATGTCGACGAAAAAAACGACCACCTTGGAAAAAAAGGCCCAACTGATTGTGAAAGAATTAATGTTTTGGGCCAATCTTTCGATATTTGTCCTCCGAGACCTCGAGTTTTAAAACGATACCAATTTTGTCACAATTCGACACGTCTGCCAAAAAGTTTTTGGCGGACGTACAAAAACACACACATACACATCTATCTATCTATCTATCTATCTATCTATCTATCTATCTATCTATCTATCTATCATCTGAAACACTTATTTATCTATCTTTCTCTGTCTCTTATATATATATATATATATATATATATATATATATATATATATATATATATATATATAAAGCCTGTTCATATCAATCTGTATTGGTTCGCATCCATTTATTAATTGAATATTCAGAAAAAAGAAGTGATAGCTGCCAGCATTTCAATTCTCACCTCGCAAAAACAAGTAAGCTGTTTTGTTTTTGATGCTGCGCAAATTCTCCGCAAAGCAAGCATACTTTCCTACTTCGTTCCAAGACATAGAAGGAATATACAGTTGTCGGCCATCCTGTGATTTATTTACAGAACGAGGCAGAGAAACGGAATCCTGAAAATAAAAAAAAAATAAAAATAAAAAAATAAATAAATGAATAAACAAATCCTATATAAAATGAAGGAACATTTATGAGCACATAAAAAACTAAAAATTAAAAAATCATGGATTTTTATGATAGCAAAGAAAGTTCCATTTTAGGAAAAGCTGGGAGCATTTGAACAGTTTGCGTAAACTACGTTAAAAGGTTAGAAATAAATACTGCTGGAAAAATCGTTTTTTTTTATTTTTTATTTTTTTTTTTACTTCGTTCAACATTTTCTTTTTTTTTTTCTTTTCTTTTTTTTTTGTCGTGAATTGCTTGGTTGAAATACACAAACAGAAACCGTATAGAATGACCAATGATAATTCAAAGAAAGTTCAAAGTGTATGTATTGACGACATGTTCATTTGCTTCCTCTGCAGAAAGTCAGACATGCATAGGATTTTGAAAAGCCATTACATTAGGTTAGATATACTCTGTCTTGAAAAAATGACTAAGCAGCTCTGTCTGCATTCCTGGTTAATGTGCCTCAGGCGATTAGCAATGAACTCAACCTTTCTCGGAGAGAAAGTAAGGACAGGGAAGAAAAGCCTCCTAGAACTGAACAGTGTCATTCGACAGAAACAAAGCCACTATTGGATTGATTGTCGAGGACGTGTCCTTGATTGGCACAAACAACACCAATTCAAGCTACGCCATGTTTGTTTCCAAAGTTATCTCTAGCGTAGTCTGCGTATCTATCTGTCCATTCCACTTTTTCTCGGAAACTACTGAGTCGATCTGCCTATAATTTTGTATGGACCTTTGTTATGATAAGGTGAGGCGGACTAAGTATTATGGTATCTACTCGATTCACAGTTTGATAGGGATTAGTGAACACAATACCACATTTACTTTGGATGCTTTCTCGGAAACTACCGAGTCAAACTGCCTGCAAATTTGCAGAGATCTTTTCTATTATAAAGTACAGCAAACTAAGTATTATGGTATCCGTTACATGCACAGTTAGGAATTAATAGGATTAGGATTAGGATTAATATTTAATGCAAGAGAATTCAACCATCAATTTGGCATAAAGCACTGATATGTCAACGGGCTATAGAATTTGCCCGTTTTTAATGGGCAAAAGAGCATATATATATATATATATATATATATATATATATATATATATATATATGAACAAATAATTAATAAAACCTTCTAAAAACGCTTTAAGAAGAGTTAAAAAAAATTTAATTTTAAAAAAGTAAACACAAATTAAGTAGATTGTCCTTAATATGCGCAGTTTCAAAAGAAATACTTTCCTTCTCATCAGAGGGTAGGAATTAGGAAAATGCAGAATCGGATTTTGCTTGCAAAGTATTTAATGAAACTACAAGTAAGCCATAGATCTTACTTGGTAAAAAAAATAGTGAAGCAGAGGGAATGAGGGGGGAAAATGATTTCACGTGAATGGATGGTCGGGTGTAGAGTAGAATATCCAATAAAGGTAAAATCCAAAAAAAGTTGGTTAAAATTTTGTATCCACAAGTAAAAATTCAAAGGAATCGCGTTACTAGAAGATATTTCAATGTAATCCAAAAGGCGAAATACCGTGAAATAATTCACAAATGGGTACAAGGAGAGAAAAGTGAGTTCAAAAGATTATAAAAGAAAGATAAATTGTGCGTAGAACAAACAAATGGAGAAATTTTGAGACGCTTCTGCCGAGGCCGATTTTTTAAAAATACAAATAAAGTACCTATTTACTATGCCTCCCCACGGGACAGAGTTAGACACCAGGGTCGTTTTTTAACGTGGAGAAAAGGTACAAAAATAAAAATTGTCTCAGTCGTGAAGGATTTCTCCTCCGCCGAAAGAGAACAAGAAAATGAAGTGCAGCATCTGAAAAACAGATACTACACTTTGATCTTGACCCGAAGACCAAAATACAAATAAAGTAACAGAAAAGATGAGCGGAAATATATATATATATATATATATATATATATATTAGCAATAATATAGCAATGTCTATAAATATATATATGTATGCATTACCACACATTAAGGTCAAAAGCTACTCGAGAATAAGGGTTAATAAGATGGAAAGGTTGTCAGTTGAGATGAAGAATATTATGTGAGGATTGAGAATGCTTGATGGACTTATTGTAATCTGTAAGAAAAACATGCCACTATTTTTCATAATGAGAAATCTGTTCACTAATGGGCCGGGAAAACTGTGTTCAATCCTCGGCCGAGCTATACCAAATATTTCAAGAATGATACTTGAAACTTTCTTGCTGAACATTCAGCATTATATGGGAGGGATCAAGGGCAAGTGAAGTAATCCTGGGAATGGAGTGGCGCCCTTCCCTACATCTCGATGTAGAAACTAATGAAAGGAAGCCTTTGGGTCACCCTCGGCTATAGTCGACCACTTAGCTTATATATATATATATATATATATATATATATATATATATATATATATATATATATATATATATATATATATTGCCCTCCACAGACAGCACTCTTTCGCTGTTTACAGCTCATCAATGTGGCTAGTGCTTCAAGCTAGGATTGAAGCTTCAGCATTGAGCTGACAGTCTGCGCCTCTACCTCTGCGCTATCAATTGTTGACACTTAGATATTTAGTTTTCACTTACATTAGGCAGATGCTATATGATAGCACAGAGGTACTTTGGTCAAAATCGCCTCTTCCTTCTTTAATCAAATTTTTCGATTCTCGATTATCGATATTGATCGAAGACATTCCAATACAAAACCTTTCTAAGAACACTGCCATGCAATAAAGTACATTTGTGTGGAATTTCATAAAAAAACGGCGCAGCTGTTTTCAAATCCATAGGGAACACTCTCTCTCTTTCTCACACACACACACACAGACAAAGGTTTTTTCATATAATCGTTCATAGATAGATAGATAGATAGATAGATAGATAGATAGACAGATAGATAGATAAATAGATAGATAAATAGATAGATAGATAAATAGATAGATAGATAAATAAATAGATAGATATATAAATAGATAGATAGATAGATAGATAAATAGATCGATAAATAGATAAATAGATAGATAGATAAATAGATAGATAGATAAATAAATAGATAAATAAATAAATAGATAAATAGATAGATAGATAAATAGATAGATAGATAAATAGATAGATAGATAAATAAATAGATAGATATATAAATAGATAGATAGATAGATAAATAGATCGATAAATAGATAAATAGATAGATAGATAGATAGATAAATAGATAGATAGATAAATAGATAGATAGATAAATAAATAGATAGATATATAAATAGTTAGATATATAAATAGATAGATAGATAGATAAATAAATAGATAGATAGATAGATAGATAGATAGATAGATAGATAGATAGATAGATAGGCGATCCACAAAAAGTTGGTAGATTTCAAAATATTTAGAACAGTTGATGAATGAGGACATGGGACAACTAGGATTGTTGAATTAAGGTGCGTGTCATAGAAAATTATAGCAACAAAAATAATAAAATCGTTTAACCTGGTTAAGGTAAAAAAAAAAAATACAAATGAGAAGAAAAAGAAGAAAATAAAACTATCAAAGTACTACCAGTCACGCGAAAAACTGTTAGAAGGGATTACATCTATATGCAGTCGTAATTGTTTGTTCAAGACATTACGACTGCATGTAGATGGGTTATTTTGTACTTTTGAATAGAAGAGTTAATTCTATTATTGCCTAGTATAATTCAGGGGAGATAATTTAAATATGGTTCTAAATAATTAACCCCTAAATATACTCAGCCGACAATATCTAACATAATGTTGTAAATATTTTATTCATGGATATTCAGAATATGATTATGCATTAGATATTGGTCAACATCGATTTGTCCATCTTTTGTGTACGTGTCTGTGTTAATTAATATAAGCAGATTTCTAAGTTGTGTTTATTTGAGTGAGGAGAAGCTGAAAATGGAATTATAGAATAAAACTCCCGATGAATCAATCAACCTCTAGAATCTTGTTGTTTTTTTTCTTTTTACTATCGATTTGTATTTATAAAACATCCATCAAAACCGGGTAAAATGCTGAGGCAAGAGAGATTGAGGTAAATATCCAGGTGAAAGGAGAAAGAAAATTTAGAGCAGCTGAACAAGTGAAACAAAAAAAAAGATTGAGAGTTACGTATAGGTGTAAGAAAAGGGAAATTGAGAACAATGTACAGGTAAAAGGAAAAGGAAATTAGCAGCAATGGGCTTGTTAAAAAAAAATCGAATTAGGATCTCCGTACAGGTGAAAAGAGAAGAGATTTAAAGCAGCAGACAGGTAGAAGATAATGCTATTGGGAGCTACGCACAGGTAAAAGAAAAGACGAATAAAGAGCATTTTACAGGTGATGTACGGCACAATCACCTTGACACACCGGTTCTGGCCAGATCACCGAACGTAAGCAACACTGAGAAGAGGATTTAAAGCATCGGACAGGTACATTGGTTGGTTGTTTTTGTTTTATGGCATATCAACCCTTTTAAGGTTATTTAATGCTAAATCCAGTGATTTTGAAGAAAAGAAGAAGAAAGAGCGCGGTAGAGAAGCCGATCACGTTAGAGACGTGGATGACGTCTGAGAGCACCTAAGAGACATGGGTAACATTACAGCCATAACAAAAAGTCACACGTGGCAGGAGGATGAGGAGAAAAGCGGGTTGAAGTTCTTACTTGTCCTATGCTCCTTGCGACGTGTTAACCGATCAACGACAGCGTCACACAAGTGGAGAAAAGGGAAGTAGACAGCAATGTAAACGTGATGGAAAGTGGAAAAATTTGTAGCAGCATACAGGTCCAAAAAAGAGAATTTTTTTGTCTTCATTTTACCGATTCATTTGTCATAATGATATGAGTGTTTGGTAATGGTCTGAGAGATTTGGGTTCAATCCTCAGTTGAGGCATATTGAAAAAATAAAAAATGATTCTTGATGCCCTTTTGCTAAACACTCATCATTAAAAGAGGAGGATAAAGGGCAAGTGGAGAATCATGAGAATGAAGTGGCATACTCCCTTACATCTCTGTGTAGCAGCTAATGAAAAAGAGAGCATTCGGATCGCCCTCGACTATAGTCGGCCAATTAGCTTTTCTTTTTTTTTTTTTTAAAGAGGAATTCTGCTTGGGATTAAGTTCTAAAGATATGCAAACAAACCTACACACGAGTTTCATTTCATATTTTGGTTTTCTTATAGAAACACTAAATTTAAAGAATTATTAGTATTTCGTTGATCATATTTAACTGTTGCTTTTGCAGTTTAAGTTTCATAGGATTTATTCTAAAAGTCTAATTCTTCTATATTTAGACACATCATTGCAATATACCTTAACACCAGATATTTCGGTTCGATACTCAGCGATGATGGCAACACCCTCAGCAAAGTTTTCGAATGCATCAATATGATGCAGCTCAAGTGGTGCACCATTACCGCCATACTCTGTGAACATCCCAAGTCGAAGATAAAACCAAGCTTTTATCTTTACATCAACGCTCTGATCCCCATCTGGCATCAATTGAAATGAATTGCTCTCGTCTTGGGGAAGCCTCATGTTTTGAAAAGCTTCTAGGCTTGACCTTTACTCCTGATCTGAAATTGAACACATGCATCAAATCTGTTGTCAAGGCCGCTGGAGAAATGGTGGGATCCTTCTATCGATCCAGTAGATATTTCCCTGTTGATGCAATTCTCTATCTATATAAAAGCCAGGTACGTCCAAGGATGGAATACTGTTGCCACATCTGGGCAGGAGCTCCTAGAAAGGACTTATCCTGCCTTGATAGAGTTCAAAATAGACTTTGTACCTCGTAGATGTTCTTTTCTCTTCCCTGCAACCTCTTTCTCACAGAAGAGATGTTGCGAGTTTGTCTTTGCTTTATCGTTATTTTCATGGCAAGTGCTCGACTGAGCTTCAATCTATGGTCCCCCCTCACCAAACTTCCACAAGAAACACTCGTCTAGCTGAAAACACTATCAATAATTCCCCTCACTCTTTATCTGTGCCTAAACTTCTTTCTTAGAACTGCTCGCCTGTGGAACTGTCTTCTGTTTTCCTGCTTTCCAGCTGACTACAATATGGTTCTCTTCAAGTCCAACGTAAACAAGTTTTTGATGAGCCGTTCCACTTAAATTAACAAACTTACCGAATTTCCGTTACTATCGATTACTATATTGTCCAATTTTTACTGTACACTCTTAACTGTTATCCTCGAGTGCCCTCTGGGCTTTGATAAGTCGTGATGCCTATGTAAGAAAAAAAAACAGTTGAGAGACCGATCATTTTATACAGTTCTGAGTGCTTACCGGCAACAAGGAATGGAAAGTGAAGATTAGCTGTTATGGAAGCCAAAATGCTCTGCTGGATTTCGGGAATTACAATGTTCTTGTACATCTTCAATAAGGATATCCGAAGGTGCTATGGCATCGCACTGATCGAGAGTTAGATGACCATGCGAAGGTTGCTAACATCCATGGTGCAATTCGTACTATGGAACCAACAGGAGTCGAACTTGCCCCACCCAGGTCGTCAGACTACGTCGATATCCACTTCACAAGTGTCACCTCTCAGTTGGTTCTTACAAATGTAATGTGAATAATTATATGGCTGATATTTTAAGATAACTTACATTGAAAGTCCACATAATCCTTGGCTTTGGGTCACCATCGGCGTCGCAAACAAATGTAACTGGATCGCCCAATTGTTTGACAGTGTTTTTTGGAAATGTCAAAAAACGCGGACCAGCTGAAAAAAAAAATCAAATTAAAATAGTGTTACGTTAGACCATGATGAAACTTATCCAAAAAGAACAAGTGGTGAGACAAAGTGGCTATATAAATACGAAGTTTTGATTGGCTGAAAGAAATCATGTGACATTGGGTAGATTTTAAATAAGACCAGCCTGTGTGCCCGGCGTTGCCCAGCATTGCCCAGCGTTGCCCGGGTGTTTGGAGGTGTGTGTTGTTGAGCAAAAAAAAAAAAAAAAAAAAAAAAGTTGTAGCAAGCAGGCAGGCTCGAATCCGTGACGCGAAGGCGGAAAAGAAAGGGTGTTGGTTGAGAAAAAAAAAAAAAAGAAAAGAAAAGAAAATTGCGAGCGCAAAAAAAAAAGAAAAGAAAAAGAGTTAGTAAGCAGGCTCGAATCCGTAACGCGCTAGAGGAAGAAGAGGTAAAAAAAAAACAACAACAACAAAAAACAAACTGTCTTAACGATGTGCCTACTATGGATGTGACGTCACGGGTGGTCGAAATAACTTTTCTACGACGTCGAGGGTTGAATGACTTGCAAAAAATGTCAGCGAAAAAACTGACCCTCCCTGTAGAAAAGTGCCTAGTTAAGGGTGAAGAAATTAATGTTTTAGGCCAATTTTTCGATATTTGTTGTCTGAAGGACCGAGCTTCAAAATGATATAGATCTCGTGAAAATCCATCGCCGCTGTCGGAAGTTTTAGGCAGACAAACATCCATCCATCCATCCATACATACATACATTTAAACAGACAGGTGTGATTTATATTAAAGAAGATGGTTAATCAGAGGAAAGACTAAATAGTAATCACACTGATGTCAAATTCAAACATCGGGATTAAGATTTAACGGTTGCATAAAGAAAGTGAAATAGTAAAATGTTGCATTGAATGCTGTAACAGCTACCAGTCAGGAAAACAATTACGGTTGTTCAGAGTTTTTAGTGATTGTTTTAAGAGAAAGTAACTCTAGTTTACTAAGAGATTCGTTTATTTTTTCCATACGATAATTTCGGACGCTTAAACATTTGAGGAATTTTAAGAAAAGAAAACTGCGACAATTCTTTCTTTTTTACAACTACTTTATTTGATGCAACAAAATCTTAAAGTTTTATAACATTAATAACAAAGAATATAAGCATTAACAAAAAAATAAAACATTTTGATTATAATTCCTTTGCAATTATCGCTGCATTTTCTTCCTTTTTTAATGTCAAAACATTTGAGAAATTTATAAGAAATGAAAAATGCGATTATTTTTTTCAGAGTTAAACTTTATGACTGCCAAGTTGGCATAACATTAATAACAATATATATATATATATATATATATATATATATATATATATATATATATATATATAATTTTAGTCATTCAATGAATTTAAAAATTTATGACGTGAATGTTTGAGTTTCATATCAAAGATTTTTATTATTCTGTGTAAGACAAAGAATACATTAGAAATATTTCAACTCCTTATCCTATATTAGAAATATTTTAACTCCTATAGGATTTCGATGTCTACCAGCTCTTCAGAGGAGAAAATATTAGCAAATAGTTATAATGGTTTACACCTCTGAAGAGATGATAGACATCGAAATCCTATAGGATAAGGAGTTAAAATATTTCTAATGTATTCTTTGTCTTGCACAGAATAATAAAAATCTTTGATATGAAACTCAAACATTCACGTCATAAATTTTTAAATTCATTGAATGACTAAAAATTTGATTTATTTACTCTATCTTGTATATCGAGCAATTCTTATTTAGATGGGATACTACTTATAGAATGTTACTGCCAGTAATAGCTTGTAAATCTTATAATCACAGGTTTCCATACCAGCTGAGTGTTGGATAATTTAATTCTGAAGCACACACACACACACACACACACACACACACACACACACACACACACACACACACACACACACACACACACAAATTCCAATATTTTTGCCGATTCCGTACTAAATTCCCAAATCGATACAATTATCGATTCCGATTCTTTATAAATCTCGAAATATTTAACTGTAAAGTTCTTATTTTTTCCCGATTATCGTAAAAAATGCGTGTTAAATGTACATATATTTTCTCAAACACAAAAAACACACTTGTGGGGCGGGGTGGGGGTGGGGTATGATATATAGATTTTAGCTTTACTTGTAGTATAAAATCAGTGAATATTTATTATTTTATAATTACTTTTTATTTTTTTTATTTTTTTCCTTTGAAGACTGTAACGCTGGGTATGGGGCAGTCACATCAGCTGCCAACATTGACCTACTTTTTATTGAAACCAACCGGGAGCTCTTTGTAGTATCCTCGTTGTTCCCTTAAGTGCAATGGAAGATCTTGTTTTAAACAAAATCAAATAAACAAAGATAATTAAAGAAATGACTTTTGGCATCAGAAAATAAGCACAATGTTTTTATACTGATTCCGATACCCCTGAAAGTTAAGATTTTTCCGATTCCCGATTCTGATTCCAACAGAATCGTCCAACACACACACACACACACATATATATATATATATATATATATATATATATATATATATATATCTTCTTCACTATTATATAGGGAAAACTGTCTGTATGTCTGTGAGTTCGTTCCCTATGGATTCCAAAATAGCTGCGCCGATTTTTATGAAATTTCACATGAAGGTGGCAGTGTTCTTAGATAGGTTTTGTAGCGGAATATCTTTGATAATTGAAATAACCCGATGAAAGAAAGAACAGGCGATTTTGCTAAAATTAACACCTTATACAACTTATATCACAAATGTATTTGAGAAGTTTTATTACCACACAAGCTAAAAGGCCCGACATGTAAAATCAACGGTAGGTTCTTCAATATGACAGAGGCGCGTTCGAAATGAATGTTTCTGTTTAGAGCACAACTGCACCATGATACTTGACTTTCTCATTTTTAACGTTCATTCAAGACATTATATATACAAATATATTTATAATATCCACAGTAGGTTCTCTACAGTGCAATGTAGACTACAATGTATTGTGGACTGAGTAACTGCAGAGAGGCATCTGAAGCGTCCTCTCGGTGTACTGCGATGGGCTCCCAACTAGAGCAGGCAATCAATCGATTTGATTGAATAATAAAAATGGGCAATTTTACCGATTTCGATGACAATAAAAATATGGGAGTGTGAAACTTTCGTTGATCATCATTCAAGCCCGGGCAACGTCTGGTCTCCCTGCTAGTATATATATATTATAAAGTGTAATAGACAGGGTCTAAATGAGCAAAGTCTTTATCTGTGCCTAAACCTAAACATAGATTCCATGATCAAAGCTTCTTTCTTAGAACTGCACGCCTGTGGAATTGTCTTCCGTTTTCCTGCTTTCCAGCCGTCTATAATATGGTTGTCTTCAAGTCCAACGTGAACAAGTTTCTGATGAGCCGTTCCACTTAAGTTAACAAATTTACCGAACTTCCATTACTATCTATTAATATATTGTCCTTTTGACTAGTGTACACTCTTTAACCCTTATCCTTGAGTGGCCTATCGGCGTTGATAAGTAGTGACGCCTATGTAAAATATATATATATATATATATATATATATATATATTTAACGGTGCTGTGCTTTGAGTATTGCAGCTATGATAAGTTCTATAGGTGTAATTACCTAGCGCTATATAAACAGAAAAGGGTTAGGGATTAATGATTGTGAAGTTTTCATATGAGGAAGCATAAGAAAATCAAATTTATGTGTACGATCGTTTCGGAAACGATATCCTTTTATTCATTCAGTATTTACAAATAAAACCATCGAGAAATAGATAAAGTATTTCTGAATATCGCCTCCTCATCAGCATATATGGAAGAGGGAGGCTGGGGATAAGACACTAAATTTTAACCAGTTATTGAAGTAAATATAGTTTGTGAACTTTTGTAAGGGAGTGTTTCCATATTGTACTTTTTTTTTTTCTTTTTTTTTTAACCGTAAGGAGGACTCTTGGTGCGCAAACCGTCTTTTCTAAAATCTAAAAGAGATTGTTGGTATTTGTAACCACTTTTAAAAATCTAAGAAAAATAAAAGATTTTATTTATAAATACGAATATTTTTTTTTGTAATTTAAAAAAAAACAAAAAGAGAAGGCCTTTCTTTTTTACTGGTATAATCAGGTGGCCGCTGGCTGACCCTGGGTGTAGCAGCAGTACTTGGTGTCGGTCCACAAATCCAAAGAGACCCAGGCTTGGCTTCAGAAGGAGTGCTACGACTTGTACTCTCCTCTCACTGGCCCCTTCTTCCCCGACCTGAATTCGCTTGTCTACTTCGTCTGCTCATACGCCAAGAACATCACCAACATGACCTCCCACAACACCAAAGCCAGCTTGATCGCCGCTATCTGCCGAGTATTCGCTGAGCTCCTACTGGCGCTTGTGGAAAAGGCATGCTTTCAGTTCCAGACCTGTATCGAGGCGGTGATTGAAGCTGAAGGCGGCTACATTGAATAGATGTCAGCTCTACTACATAATCAAGTTACCTGAATTGATTTTGTCAGCAAAAGTTTTAAAATAAAGCCATAGTGTTGTTTCTTTAGGGTGACAAATTTATCGTTCCACCTTGTAGTATGTACTTAATTGTCATGCAGTTAGGGACAGTGTAATTTAGAAACTAGTTGTATTGTCAAAGTCGGTGGGAAAAATGGATGCCAAGGGCATTAGTGGAATGCTAGACAAAAATGGTCAGCAAATATGAAACTTTGATTGGCTGGAAAGGAATCATTTGTCATACGATAAGGTCAAGTGTCTCCTGCCAGCATGGTGGTGTTCTTACCATATGCAGGCGTTGTATTTCTGTTGTGTTTAAAAGCATGGCGACACACTGAAAATAAAGCAATATATCTTTTTTATCAGTGACGGTTATGAATAGTTGGTTATTAGGAGGGAGATGCACACGTGGGAATAAAACGGGTTGATTCTTCTCGGATCCAAATTGTCAACTAACAACGATATCATTTTCGATTGTTATTATATAAACATTTGTTATCACCTAAAATGCCTCCTTGTCACTGCAGCCACATCCCAAGAGCGTTTTATTCGGCCATTGTCATTTCACTGAATTGACCTGACTTTGATTACACCTGTGTAACTTTTTGTCGAAAATGATCTTTCAAACATATTTTTAACTTATCTTCTTTTTGACAATTGTTCAAGTTTGTTATTTTTCCATGCAGATGCTTGTGCCAGCTTTATAATTTTTTATTCAAATTTTCTTTCTAGTACATTTAATAATTATTTTATGATTTTTTTTTACATTTGTTGCCAGGCGCACGCTTTTGGCAAAATGATTTCTCGATAAACGCAGCCTAGGTATTAAATAAAATGTCAGGGTTATAATTTTTATGCAAATTAATTTTTGGTACACTTGAGAAAATATTTACATTAAAATAGTTCGCAGGAATTTTAACTTGGAAGGAAAAAGAGTTTGATGAGTAAAAATAAACGCTGATAACTACGTGATAGAGATCAGATGATGGTTGTGTGGAGATGCGTGCTGATGACTTCATTTGGAGGGTGAGATGGTTTTCTGAGAGACATGTAGAAATTAGTCAAGAGTTAGCAGTCAGATTTAGCAGACAGAGTTGGTAGTTTGAGGGAGAGAGATGGTCCATGGACTGTAATGATTCCGAGCAGGGATTGGTTGGTTGGTTGTTTTTGTTTTACGGCATCTCAACCTTTTTCAGGTTATTTAATGCCGAATCTAGTTATTTTGAGGAACGATTTTTAATGGAGTATATATATTTTTTTAAAGTCAGATTCTATTTAACCCATAGTTGGGACCCTAACAGATACTACAACTCCGGGTCAGAGTGGACCTGGGAGCAATGGCAATTAAAGAGTGGCTCCACACTCCCCAAGGCCCGCAAGGTGGGGGCTCACCATCGGATATAGTTTTAGGTCATATCCAGGACCTCCGAGCAGGGAAGACTGTTGGAAAATGTCGATAGTAAAAGTCTAAGACCAGCATGCAGCTTTCCAATTTCATCTAACCCACATATGACGTAGGAGAGAAGGTAAATAAATGCAGTAAATACTCGTAAATACAGCTTAAAATATTGAAAAACAAATATGCTTATAAAAACGGAAACAAAGGGCAAACCTTTAGTCTATCAAGAGATAAAATCAATAAGAATGTAAAAGAATTCGATCTCATGTTTTTATCTGATGACGAGTTCCCAATTTGTAATAGAATGTGAATTGTGAAAGAATGAAAAATTTAGTCCACACCTGAAAGAGGCCAGTTAAGGTCGAACTGAAATTATTGTCTGGTAGGCGTTAAATTTTGGCTATTTTTTATTAATAAATGTTTGCTCTGTACTTTAAAGACACTGAGCTTTAAAGCCATCAGTGTAACAGATCTATAACTGGAAAGCGTCGATCATGTTTACTCCGAAAATACTGTAGTAAATTAAAAACAAAAAATAACGAAATGTTCTGGAATATTTTTTATCAGCAAAGATTTTGATGTCATACAATGGATTTGTCACGATTAATGAGAGTGTTGTAACTGTTCAATTTTGCCACAAAAGTCTGCAGAAATTAAGAACATAGAATTCATTTTTTTTATATATATAAATATTTGTTCTTATGTTCCTATTTACAATGCCTCCCCACGGGACAGAGTTAGACACCAGGGTCGTTTTTTAACGTGGAGAAAAGGAACAAAAATAAAAATTGTCTCAGTCGTGAAGGATTTCTCCTCCACTGACAGAGAACAAGTAATTGAAGTGCAGCATCTGAAGAACAGATGGTATTTATTTGCTCCCCCACCGAGCAAATTAGGCACAAGGCCGATTTTTAATGTGAGGAGTGAAGGGAGGGGGAAGGGAAAAAGGGGACAAGCTCCCGAGAGGTGGGAAATGGGAGCTGGTTAAAGGTCAGGTATGTGGGGTTGCCCCCACATCTAGTCCTTGCTTGCAGTATCTGTCGGAACAGATGGTATTTATTTGCTCCCCCACCGAGCAAATTAGGCACAAGGCCAATTTTTAATGTGAGGAGTGAAGGGAGGGGACAGGGAAAAAGGGGACCAGCTCCCGAGAGGTGGGAAATGGGAGCTGGTTAAAGGTCAGGCATGTGGGGTTGCCCCCACATCTGGTCTTTGCTAGTCATAGCTAGTCATAGCTTGCAGCATCTGCCGGAACAGATGGTATTTATTTGCTCCCCCACCGAGCAAATTAGGCACAAGGCCAATTTTTAATGTGAGGAGTGAAGGGAGGGGGAAGGGAAAAAGGGGACCAGCTCCCGAGAGGTGGGAAGTGGGAGCTGGTTAAAGGTCAGGCATGTGGGGTTGCCCCCACATCTGGTCTTTGCTAGTCATAGCTAGTCATAGGTTGCAGTATCTGCCGGAACAGATGGTGTTTATTTGCTCCCCCACCGAGCAAATTAGGCACAAGGCCGATTTTTAATGTGAGGAGTGAAGGGAGGGGGAAGGGAAAAAAGGGGACCAGCTCCCGAGAGGTGGGAAATGGGAGCTGGTTAATGGTCAGGCATGTGGGGTTGCCCCCACATCTGGTCTTTGCTAGTCATAGCTAGTCATATCTTGCAGCATCTGCCGGAACAGATGGTATTTATTTGCTCCCCCACCGAGCAAATTAGGCACAAGGCCGATTTTTAATGTGAGGAGTGAAGGGAGGGGGAAGGGAAAAAAGGGGACCAGCTCCCGAGAGGTGGGAAATGGGAGCTGGTTAATGGTCAGGCATGTGGGGTTGCCCCCACATCTGGTCTTTGCTAGTCATAGCTAGTCATATCTTGCAGCATCTGCTGGAACAGATGGTGTTTATTTGCTCCCCCACTGAGCAAATTAGGCACAAGGCCGTTTTTAATGTGAGGTAAAAACCAGCTCCCCTAAAAGTAGGCAAAAAAAGGGCACTCTGGTTACCAAAAATAATAATTGTCCCAGCATAGAGGGCCTCCCCTCCATTGACTGGTACAAATTATCTTCAGTGCAGCATCGGCCGGAACAGATGGTATTTATTTGCTCCCCCACCGAGCAAATTAGGCACAAGGCCGTTTTTAATGTGAGGTAAAAACCAGCTCCCCTAAAAGTAGGCAAAAAGGGGGCACTCTGGTTACCAAAAATAATAATTGTCCCAGTATAGAGGGTTTCCCCTCCATTGACTGGTACAAATTATCTTAAGTGCAGCATCTGCCGGAACAGATGGTGTTTATTTGCTCCCCCACTGAGCAAATTAGGCAGAAGGCCGTTTTTAATGTGAGGTAAAAACCAGCTCCCCTAAAAGTAGGCAAAAAGGGGGGCACTCTGGTTACCAAAAATAATAATTGTCCCAGTATAGAGGGTTTCCCCTCCATTGACTGGTACAAATTATCTTAAGTGCAGTATCTGCCGGAACAGATGGTATTTATTTGCTCCCCCACTGAGCAAATTAGGCACAAGGCCGTTTTTAATGTGAGGTAAAAACCAGCTCCCCTAAAAGGGGTCACTCTGGTTACCAAAAATAATAATTGTCCCAGTACAGAGGGTTTCCCCTCCATTGACTGGTACAAACCATCTTAAGTGCAGCATCTGCCGGAACAGATGGTATTTATTTGCTCCCCCACCGAGCAAATTAGGCACAAGGCCAATTTTTAATGTGAGGAGTGAAGGGAGGGGGAAGGGAAAAGGGGACCAGCTCCCGAGATGTGGGAAATGGGAGCTGGTTAAAGGTCATGCATGTGAGGTTGCCCCCACATCTGGTCTTTGCTAGTCATAGCTTGCAGTATCTGCCGGAACAGATGGTGTTTATTTGCTCCCCCACTGAGCAAATTAGGCACAAGGCCGTTTTTAATGTGAGGTAAAAACCAGCTCCCCTAAAAGAAAGGGGGCACTCTGGTTACCAAAAATAATAATTGTCCCAGTATAGAGGGTTTCCCCTCCATTGACTGGTACAAATTATCTTAAGTGCAGCATCTGCCGGAACAGATACTACACTTTGATCTTGTCCCGAAGGCCAAGTGTTTTTATTTATTTGCTTCCCCACTGAGAAAATTAGGCAGGAGGCCGTGTTTTAATGTGGAGATAGGGGGAAGGGGGAGGGAAAGGGGGGGATCCAGCTCCCGAGAGGAGGGAAGTGGGAGCTGGATTAGAAACTGTTGGTATGAAGGGTTGCCCCTTCAGTGACCAAGGTCAGATATGTGGGGTTACCCCCACATATGGTCTTTGCTAGTCATAGCTGGTCTGTGCTAGTCATAGCTTTGCAGCATCTGTCGGAACAGATACTACACTTTGATCTTGTCGCCCGGGCCAGTATTTATTTGCTTCCCCACTGAGCAAATTAGGCACAAGGCCGTTTTTTAATGTGGAGAGAAAGGGAGGGGGGAGGGAAAGGGGGATCCTGCTCCCGAGAGGTGGGAAATGGGAGCTGGATAGTAACTGTGGTCGTAGGGTGATCCCTACCTTGACCAAGTTCAGATATGTGGGGTTACCCCCACATATGGTCTTTGCTAGTCATAGCTAGTCTTTGCTTGCAGCATCTGTCGGAACAGATGGTATTTATTTGCTCCCCCACCGAGCAAATTAGGCACAAGGCCGATTTTTAATGTGAGTAGTGAAGGGGAAATGGAGACCAACTCCCCGGGGAGTAGGGGAGTTGGATAGTGACAATTGATATGAAGGGTTGCCCCTACATTTACCAAGGTCTTATATGTGGGGTCACCTCCACATATGGTCTTTGCTAGTCATAGCCTGCAGCATCTGTCGGAACAGATGGTATTTATTTGCTCCCCCACCGAGCAAATTAGGCACAAGGCCGATTTTTAATGTGAGGGGTGAAGGGGAAATGGGGACCAACTCCCCGGGGAGTAGGGGAGCTGGATAGTGGCAATTGGTATGAAGGGTTTCCCCTACATTGACCAAGGTCTTATATGTGGGGTTACCTCCACATATGGTCTTTGCTTGCAGTATCTGTCGGAACAGATGGTATTTATTTGCTCCCCCACCGAGCAAATTAGGCACAAGGCCAATTTTTAATGTGAGGAGTGAAGGGAGGGGGAAGGGAAAAAGGGGACCAGCTCCCGAGAGGTGGGAAATGGGAGCTGGTTAAAGGTCAGGCATGTGGGGTTGCCCCCACATCTGGTCTTTGCTAGTCATAGCTAGTCATAGCTTGCAGCATCTGCCGGAACAGATGGTATTTATTTGCTCCCCCACTGAGCAAATTAGGCACAAGGCCGTTTTTAATGTGAGGTAAAAACCAGCTCCCCTTAAAGTAGGCAAAAAGGGGGCACTCTGGTTACCAAAAATAATAATTGTCCCAGTATAGAGGGTTTCCCCTCCATTGACTGGTACAAATTATCTTAAGTGCAGCATCTGCCGGAACAGATGGTATTTATTTGCTCCCCCACCGAGCAAATTAGGCACAAGGCCAATTTTTAATGTGAGGAGTGAAGGGAGGGGGAAGGGAAAAAGGGGACCAGCTCCCGAGAGGTGGGAAATGGGAGCTGGTTAAAGGTCAGGCATGTGGGGTTGCCCCCACATCTGGTCTTTGCTAGTCATAGCTAGTCCTAGCTAGTCCTAGCTTGCAGTATCTGCCGGAACAGATGGTATTTATTTGCTCCCCCACTGAGCAAATTAGGCACAAGGCCGTTTTTAATGTGAGGTAAAAACCAGCTCCCCTAAAAGTAGGCAAAAAGGGGGCACTCTGGTTACCAAAAATAATAATTGTCCCAGTATAGAGGGTTTCCCCTCCATTGACTGGTACAAATTATCTTAAGTGCAGTATCTGCCGGAACAGATACTACACTTTGATCTTGTCGCCCAAGCCCCGGAGGGTGGCGGGCCTAGGAATAAACGTGCAAAGACGAGTAACAATGTAATGTTGGCCTTTACTGTATTTCCTTAGGATTTTATTAAGGTATGAGGGTCCCTTGTAAATTCTGCACTTCATTTATCGTTTAGATTCAAACAGAACGACTTTTTCTTAAAAGAATATATAATTTTGTAAATTTTAAATTTTTATAAATTTGTAACCTAACTGATACGGCAGCTGAGCAGAAATCTCTATTATTATATAAAAGGAACTTTCTATGTGTGTGCGTGAGTTTGTTGCCTTATGGACTCCAGAAACGGCTGAGCAGATTTTTATGAAATTTCACGCGAATGTACTTAATGTATCTGACAGTGTTCTTAAATGGGTTTTGTACTGGAATGCCTTCGATAAGTATCAATGATTAATAATCAAAATAAAATCTGATGAAAGAAGGAATTTTGACCAAAGTTAACACCTTATACAGCCTAACATCTAATGAGTGTATTTGAGAAGTTTTATTACCGCACAAGCAGAAAGGCATGACATATAAAATCAATAGTAGGTTCTTTGATATGACAGGGGCATGTTTGAAATGGATGTCTTGTTTAAAACATAATTTAAACATGATAATTGATTTTTTGTTATTTTAAACTTAAATTCCAGCCATTATCACAGTATAAGCAAGCAGCAGCTGTAAACACTATCAATAATTCCCCCCACTCTTTATCCGTGCCTAAACCTAAACGTAGATTCCATGAACAAAGCTTCTTTCTAAGACCTGCACGCCTGTGGAATTGTCTTCCGTTTTCCTGTTTTCCGGCTGACTACAATATGGTTGTCTTCAAGTCTAAAGTAAATAAGTTCTTGATGAACCGTTCCATATAAGTTATCAAATTTACCAAATTTTCATTACTAATGATTACTATATTGTCCAATTTCTACTGTACACTCTTTAACCCTTATCCTTGAGTGGCCTCTGGGCCTTGATAATGTGGTGATGCCTTTGTAAAAAAAAAAAAAAAAAAAGCAAACAGGGTCATGAACAGAAACGTGTGCTTCATCCCAAGCATCATCAATAGAGCTGAGGTAATTTCATCAGCATCGGACAAAGCCAAACTCTTTGCCAAGAAGTTTGCAGCTAATTCTACCTAATGCAATCAGAGCTTCCAATCCCCCATATTTCCTCGTGTATGTAAAAACATGCTATGCAACATACAAATATCTGTTTGTGATGTTGCCAAGCTAACCAAAAACCTTGATTTCGGTAAAGCAACTGGCCCTGATAGCATTTCAAATATAGTGTTGAAAAAGCTTCAACCAGAACTAGCTCCCATACTTACAAAGCTATTTAAGCATTGTCTTAAGAAGAATTGCTTCCCAACATGCTGGAAAACTTCATCTGTATATCCCATATTTAATAATTCAGGTGGTCGCTCACCTTCCTCTCAGTACTGACCAATAAGTCTCCTGTGCATCATGAGTAAATGGCTGGAATCACTGTTAAATAGAGAAGTAGTCAACCACCTCAGCAAAAATAACCTCCTTAGTGACATGCAATATGATTTCCATTCTGCTACAGCAGATGTGTTTACAGTTATACCTCATAGGATTAGCGAATCTCTCAATGGAGTCTTCCTTTCTTGGGCAATTGCTCTTGACATATCAAAGGCCTTTGATAGGGTATGGCATAAAGGTCTACTCCACAAGATCTCCAGCTATGGTATAGCTGGAAATGTCTTCTCAATTATTAAATCATTTCTCTCTGATAGGTTCTTAAGAGTAGTGGTTGATGGGCAGGCATCAGAAGCTCACGATATCAATGCTGGAGTCCCTCAAGGTCCATCCTGGGCTCAACTCTTTTCCTGATCTACATCAATGATCTCCCAAATCACATCCCAAGATCATTTGTAGACATTTATGCTAACGGCACTATCATCTATGGCGACACTTCAAAGGCTGTAAATGACCAAGTTCATTTTGATTCTCCCTCCTCTGATCTTGTACAATGGGGAAAGAGGTGGCTGGTTAATTTGAATGCATCTAAAACCAAGCTTCTATCTTTACATCATCTATGCTCTGATCCCTGTGTGTCATCAATTGAAATGAATGACTGATCTTAGAGAGGCTCCATGTTTTGACAAGCTTCTAGATCTGAGCTTTACACCTGATCTGAAATGGAACACATACATCAAATCTGTTGCCAAGCTTGCTGGAAAAATTTCTGGATCATTCTACCGCTCTAGTAGATATCTCACTGTTGATGCAATTCTCTATCTGTATAAAAGCCAAGTATGTCCAAGGATGGCATACTGTTGCAACATCTGGGCAGAAACTGCAAGAAAAATCTTATCCTGCTTCGACAGAGTTTAAAGTAGGCTTCATAGTCTAGTGAGGAATGTCCTTTTCTCTTCCCTGCAACCTCTTTCCATAGAAGAAACATTGCGGGCCTGTCTGCTTTATCATTATTTTCATGGCAAGTGTTCGACTGAGCTCCAATCTATGGTCCTCCCTTGCCAAACTTTCATGCAAAATACTCATCTAGCTGAAACTACTATCAATAATTTCTTTTTTTTTTTTTTTTTTTACACAGTGATCACCACTTATCAAGGCCCGGAAGCCACTCAGGGATAAGGGTTATTGCAAGTACATTACGTTAGTGAGGAGATTTGCTGAAATGTTTACTTAAGGGGGCGGTTCATTAGGAATTTGTTTACATTGGACTTGAAGACAACCAAGTTGTAGTCCGTCTAGATGTAGTCTTGCACTCTTTATCTGTGTCTAAACCTAAACATAGATTCCATGAACAAGGATTCTTTCTTAGACCTGCATGCTGATTACAATATGGTCGTCCTCAAGTCGAATGTAAACAAATTCTTGATGAGCTGACCCCTTAAGTAATTCAATTTACCACATTTTCACTACTAACAATTACTATGATAGTGTTGCATTGACTACTGTACACTCATTAGCGCTCATCCTCAAGTAGCTTCCGAGCCTTGATAAATGGTGAATCCTTTGTAAAAAACAAAAACAAAAAAAGAAATTTATTCTCCTTGTAAAGACAATTATGTTAGCATAATAGAGATGTAGCTAGGATGTAGAATCAAATAAACCCTTACTGACATAAAGGACTTCAATATTTCATCTGCAAATGTTACTTAGTTCAAGAAGTATTTACCTAATAGATTACCTACTCACGGACTAGCAGTAAATTAGAATACTTTTCACCTTGTCTTGGAAATTACTGGGCCAATCTAGCTGATATTTTGTATGAACTATTGCTATCATAAGATGAAGCGAACCAAGAATTATGGTATCTGTTCAATCGACAGTTGGGGATTAATCATTACACTACTATATTTAGTCATACTTTTTTTGGTAACTATTGGGCCGATCAGGCTAAAATTTTGTATGGAACTTTGTTAAGATAATATACAACGAACTAAGTAGTATGGTATCCGTCTGATGCACAGTTAAGAATTACTGGGAACTAATCACCACAATACCACATTTATTTTTTAAGTTTTCTAAAAAACTACTGGCTGATCTGGTTGAAATTTTGTATAGACCTTTGTTATGATAACATGTCAACGTATGGCCTTGGCTTACTGCACAGTTAGGGAATAATAAGTATTAATAGTGATTAGTATTTAATGAAAAAATAAGCACAGATTTAAGCATATTCAACCGTAAATTTAGCATAAAAGCATCCGTTCTAAGTCAGCAGATTATAATTTTTCCCCGTTTTTTAACAGGGTGAAAGTTTAGTATATAATTATTGCTTGAATGAAGCAATATATAATTGATTAGCTACTCATGGATTGGCAACAAGTTAGAATGGACTGCCCATCTGAGCATAATGGAACATTCCAAACTTAATATACATTGGTTTTCAATTTATTTTTTTTTTTTCAAGTTATTTGTTTGTAGTTCAACTGGCCAGATAGTTTAGCACTACTAAGTTCAATAATGATGTGTCAATAGAATTAAAATAAACTGTTGATAGTGCAAGAGATTTCATTCACCCATGCATGGAGTATTGTTGCCACATCTGGGCTGGTGCATCTACCACTAGCCTCTCCCTCTTGGATAGGGTCCAAAAAAGAGTTTTCAATCTAATAGATACCACTTTGTCAACTAAGCTCCCCCCTGTCCCATCGCCGCAATTTTGCATCTCTGTGCCTGTCTTAATCATAATTTTTGGTGCGTAGAAATGTTCTAGGGTGTAAACTTAACCGGAAGTTGTCATTTCAATTTAAAAATAATCTAACCGGAAGTTATTATATGTAATATTAATAATATTAAACTTCTTTTATTAAATCATTTAATAATAAATATTTCAGGTTATTCCATACATCAAAGTTTATGGAGATTAGCGATTACTCGAAGTCATTGAGGAAAGTTGTCATCTGTCGTTGTCACATGTGCCAACACAACTCCATATTTGATGTTAATATTAGTGAGGATATATTGTAGTGCAATGTATCAGAAACCTATTGGGTAATGTAGATTCAAGATTTGGTCTGGGAAAACTAGAAAATCAGCAGCAGGTTTTGTGTAATTCATTAAACTTACCCCGACTCATAATATCCCGTTGTTTCCTTGGTATGAGTGAAGCTATGCAATTTCAAAGAAAAAAAAAAATTAATAAAAATGTAGTCAGTAAATATCTGTATTTATTTATTTACTTTGTTTTTTTGTATCACATGCTAACCATCTTGGAAATTTCATGAACGCCAAACAGTATTCAAAGGTTACAAAAACTGTGTGTATTGAAACTATGAATATAATGATGAAACACGGGGGTGGGGGTGGGGGGACACAGATCATTAATGGAATGTCCAGGGGTTATGAAAAGGTTGAAAGGTGTAAGACCTGGGTGTCCATAAGAATAATGGGAGAGGAAAAAAAAAAAAAAAAAAAAAAGAAAAGAACGAAGCAGCTGATTCAAAAAGTGAAGTTCTAAGTCCAGGTCTCAAAAGAATTGCAGATTGAATATGCTGTGTTATTATTGGGGCTAGGACAACAGTATATTCTTTTCATTGTTTTTACTCTCGAGTATATATCCGACACAGTTAGACACAATTAATCAACCGAGAACCACATCACTCTGCATAAAAAAAACATAAGATATCAGTGGATATATACCTGAGAATCAAAACAAGGGAAAGAATATGCTGTTGTCATAGCCCTAGTTATGAATAAGGGTAATAAGAAGAAACGGTCAAATTTACATATGTATACATACATTTATTTATCACAAGAAAGTTTTATCAAAGGCAAAGGTAATAAGGACATAAAACATTATACATAAAAAAGGAGTGAAATAAACACGAATTGTCCGGGTAAACAATTGGCAGAGAATGCATGTAAACAATATTCGAAGTACGTTGATATTATCTAAGAACTGTTCTCATTACGAATGCTATATATATTACGACTAGTAGAAAAGAGCAATGCTGGAATGAATAGCTGTCTGAAAGTTCTGTTTTAACTAAAACCAAAAGCAAGACCTGAAGAACGACCCCCAGAAATGGTAAACCATGTCAAACTATAGAGTTTGGATAGCAATCAAATTCAATGCCAGGAAGAGGACAAGCCTTGTTTAGAATTTTGTGTCTCTTCTCGGACGTGCAGATTCTGTATAAAATATCTCACGTTATTGTAGATAACACAAGTGTAAGAGAATCGGTAACACTGTGACAATTTAGCACGGAATCTGTAATTGCATCGTAATTGGGAAAAATATTGGAATCGTCCCATCACTAATATATCCATAGATTTATTTCTGTTATGATGTGATGTTGATCTGCCTTACTTTGTGTGCAGGTGGAGAGATTATGAATATAGTTACTACTAAGTGTTGTGACACTAAACCGCAGTATTGGATGCAGTCTTTCTGTAATATACAATTCTGTAATTTGTAAATATACGCTTGTAAATATGCCACCGTGTTGATCTAATTATTATCAGCCCTTCAAAGTCACTGAAATTTCTCTGAGAAGTTTTGTCCAAGACAAATGTAAGAGGGATATATTCAAACGTAATACATAGTGAAAATAACTGACATAGTTTCTAACGGAAGAGTCCACATAAATAACCCCTAAATCAACTAATTGTTTTGAATTTAAAGCCATGTTTAATTTCAGAAGTATTTCTGACGGGTAGATAATCTGTATAAGTCCTGGGGATGAAAAATAGAGTTTTCGGTGGGTAGCTAACCTGTATAAGTCTTGAACTTTAAAAATTTGCAGACGAAGAGCAAACGTCTTCCCTGTGTGAACATGAAGAATTATGTGTGGGAATTCTAAGAGTGATTCCGGTTTCTGATTGGTCAGTCCTTATCGCTAGTGTTTATAAATAGAACCTTCCAGTTTTCTTTAATCATGGCCACATTATATAAAAAAATATTACAGCAAACTGAATTTTGTTTTTTTTTTACAATGAAGCTATATATCTTTGGAATAAATTGCCAGCATCAGATGAAGAATAGCAATTTTGTTGAACATTTTTTTAGATGGAATCCAATGACTTAAATAAAAATGGTAAAAAGAAAAGAATTAATGACGCGTATGAAATATTTAGAAGAATTTAATCTTCACGTTTGTTGTCATATCACCTCCATTTAGATACACAATGGACTCTTCCGATAAGTACAATATATGTTGATAGTAATCCAATCAGTGAGTCAAGTATCAGAATTTACACTGTCAATATTGTATTTACTGAAATATAGTCTTGTTCTTCTTTATATCATATGTGTTTATGTTGTATACTAGCAGACTTCCCGGCGTTGCCCCGTCGTAAAATAATTAATAGCGAAATAGTTTAATGACACAATCGAAGTAAGCATGGATTGCCAGGGAAAACAAATTATAGAGAATGCATAGGCGATCTCAAGTAAACATAGCCTCATTTGATATTATCTGGGAACTATTCTGAGAACTAAATTTTGCAATCAGTAAAAATATGCCATAATTGTATAAGCACCTTTGAATAATAGTCGCGACTCTGTAGATGCACCAGGGTTATACAAACCATGTAAAATGTCTAAACATAAGACGTAGTATGAAATGCAGCAGTAGAAAAGAGACAAGGCTCGTTTTTAATTTTGCACATCTATGTCTGACATTCCTAAGTTTGAAATAACATTTTAGATATGCCCGTAGATCTATATAAAAACTATGCTTACTGGTCAGTTAGTAAGTCACGCTTAAGTTTGAAATGTTATTTTGTTGGCCTGTTACGTTTAAGTTTCAAATAACATTTTCAGATGCGTCCATAGATTTATATAAGAAGCTATGTTCACTGGTCAATTTGTCAATCACACTTAAATTTGAAATATAATTTTTGTCTGTCTTTCATACCTAAGTTTGAAAGATCATTTTAAGATACGTCTACACATCTAGATAATAAGTTACATCCATTGGTCAATTGATCGGCCATACTTAAGTTTAAAATATTATTTTTGTCTGTCTTTCACGCCTGATTCGGATTTGCATTTTTAACTACGTCCACAACAAGCTACGTTCATTGATCAGTTGGTCAGTCACACATACGTTTCGAATATTATTTTTGTCTTTCTGTCTGTCACGCTTGAGTTTCAAGTAGGATTTTTAGCTATATCCACACATCGCGACAACAAGGTACGTTCATTGGTCAGTTGTTTGGCCACACTTAAGTTTGAAATAGTAATTTTAGATATGTCAACACATTTATATAATAAGCTACGTCCATTGGTCAGTTGGCCGGTCAAACATGAGTTAAATATTATTTTTGTTGGTCTGTCACGCTAAAATTTGTAACATCATTTTCATCACTGAAAACACTGAGTGAATGGCTGCATCTTAAGATGACCAGTTTTTTTTTTTGGAGGAGGGGAGGGAGGGAGGTCATCATCTTGCGTCTAAAGATCCAATTCGATTATCGTGTTGTCGTTTTCTTTATTTGTTATTCGTTATTCGTTCTTCTATTTTTTTTTTTTATGTTCAGTTTAGTTGCTTTTCAAATGACATTAGAATTAATTATGCGAATACACGAATAGCACGGGTTCTCACAAACAATTATTTGCCGACGGAGCTACTCGGGCACTTTTTGTGGGTCAGTGCATTTTTAATGATCTAATAAACCTCACCTAATCTTGTGGTTTACCTCCTAGAAATGAAGTAAATAAAAACATATTTTTCTCTCTGTTTTTTTTTTTCTTTGTCAGCAAAGTTGAAAAATAAATGATTATAAACTAATAAGAGTACTTGCCATTTTATGGTAATACTAGCAAAGATACTCGCGCTTTATGCAGGACCTTGCTATACGCTCAGGTACCCACTTTGCGGGCACCCTTGCAGTATGTGGATGTTGTAAAAGCCGCACCAAATATGACTGAAACCTCAAAAACTGGTGTGCACCATCGCTCGGTCGTAGATCATCATCATGTCAGGTATGGTCATGGTGTGAGCTCTAGGAGTTTATATACATAAGCTATGACCTTGACCTGGACCTTTGACCATACTCTCGAAAAATGAAGTGCGCCATCCCTTGGTTGGTTGGTTGTTTTACGGCATATCAACCCTATTTAATGTCAAATCCAGTGATTTTGAAGAAAATTGTTTTAATAGGATATATTTGTCATTTTTTTCAAGTCAGCTTCTATTTAACTCATAGTTGGGACTCTAACAGGTACTACCACTCCGGGTCAGAGTGGACCTGGGAGCAATGCCAATCAATAGGTGGCTCCACACTCCTCAAAACCCACAAGCTAGGGCCTCACCACTGGATATAGTTTAAGGTCATATCCAGGACTACCATCCCTAAGTGGGGGACCATCATTATGCCAGGTTTAGTCATGATCGGTCCAGTGGTGTGGGCCGTAGGAGAGTTGTACAAACAGACACTCACATACACAAACGTTACTTTATATATATATACATATAGATATATTCTGTACTATATATATATATTTTTTTTATTACATTTTCACCCCAAGCAAGGTACAGTGCCATTTTAATGTAGAGGGCTACTATTAGGGACACGAGTTGCAGGGATACTATGAAAGGAGTTGAGCTACAAGATATCTGTTCACATTACACTTGAACTTCTGCATATCAGTACAGTTCAGGAAGCAGGAAACCGGAAGGGAATTCCAAAATATTGCAGTTCTGAGGGAGAAACTATTAGAATAGAAGGCTTTCTTGCATCTAAGGATCTCTACTGTGTAGGAGTGGGACTTTTTCTACTTGTCGGATTTGTCAGAGGTATTTACGTTGAGGGGGTACAAGGGTTGATAATTCGTCGGAGCACCCACCATTGAAATAACTGTAAAATAAGCACAGGGATGCAACATTTCGTCGATGGGACAGAGGCTGAAGCTTAGATGACAGTTCAGGACCTATCAGCTTGACGATCTCTTTTGAACTCTGTCCAGGAGTGAGAGACTAGTAGTACATGCACCAGCCCAAATCGAACATTTATTGATTTATGATTGGAACCGCACATACACAATGACAATTATAAACCTAACGACGATCACAATAAGATCTGTAGTAGATATTTACTTGCTGCTCACTGCAACAAGATGTGACAGAAGGTCGGAAAGTGGGGATGCCCAGCCAGTGTCTCTAAATGAGGGGCACTCTGGCCTAGTAAAAGTTGCCTGAGCATCCCTATCAGCATTCCTTGGTACGGTCGCCTCAGGCAACAAGCGATAAACTTGCCTCACTCAAAAAGCCTGGAAGGGTGAACCTTCTAGTTAATATCCAGGCGGTGTACCTCAGCTCAACAGGTACTGGGCCAGTTCCTGGCCCCACACCTGTCAGGCTTATTGCCAAGAACAGATTCTTGACGGGTACTTTCTACCTAGTCTTCAAGGAGCCAAAGCAGCAAGGAGACTGATCCTCTAACATTAAACAAATAATGGGAAAGTACATCTGTAGTATTTCACATTTGAACGCTAATACATAGCAACTAATAGTTCCTAGGAAAGGTTTACGTGTGGGTGGAGGATCAAAGTTTGTAACGTCGTCTGACTCCATCATTAAATGACGACTCACGTGCCGAGTCAGTTTTTAAGGGGTGACGTCACAGAATGGAATACATGTATAGGAATAAAGATTGGAAGGAGGAGGAGAAGCAAAGAGAAGAAATAAAGAAAAGATGTGCGGCGATTGGGAAGTTATGCTTGACAAGCACACAAATCTCTTCCTCTTACTCCTTTGAAAGCGAGCTGGACAGCCTGACAGCTGTGTCTGGTGCAATATATTGAGAGCCACTTGTGTCTGGTACCATGTATTTAGAGCTAGCTGTGTTTGGTGCCGTGTACCGAGAGCCAGCTGTTTATGGTGTCGTGTATTGAGAGCCAGCTGTGTTTAAAAAAAAACCCACCCTAGTTGCTGATGAGGAGACTTTGTTTCAAAAAACTAACTGATAAAATTATTGTCTACCTCAATAAAAACATCGTTTCCGAAACGATCGTACAATTTATTGATTTTTAATGTTTAATTTTGATTACAAATTATCAATCATCTCTCTCTCTCTCTCTCTATATATATATATATATATATATATATATAGAGAGAGAGAGAGAGAGAGAGAGAAGTAAAGAAAAATGCTATTTTTGTCTCTGTATGTCTGTAATGTGTGTGTGTATATATGTGCGGGTGTAGCAAAGTGTAGGCATTTATAAGTATATTGATATATGTATATAGGTACATGTGGGGTTTAGATAACTTTCGTGTTTTATATTTATTCATATTTTTATTTGTTTATTTGTTTTAATTTAATTTTATTTTTATTTATTTATTTTTATTTAATTTTATTTATTTTTTGTTTTGTTTTATTTACCTTAATGTAATTTTTACTTTATTCCTGCGTAGTTTCAGAGTTATTGTCTAGTTTCAGTAAATAAAATAAAAAGCGTACAGCATGGATTCGCTTTTGAATATATGTATTAATGTGTGTGTGTGTGTGTGTGTGTGTGTGTGTGTGTGTGTGGCGGTGTCTGTGTATGTGTGTGTTGTATGTGTGTTGCATGTATATGTGGGTGGAGGTAGATTAAAAGGCACCGGTCAGTACTTAGTTGACCATAGCTAAGGTTCTTAACTTACAGACTCTAAGACAAGAAAACTAAATTCTCAAGTACCTTATGCCATAATAAACCAAAAGTTAGGTTGGATGGGGGAAGGGGAAATGAAAAAGATGTTTATTATCTTCAAAGATCTCACTCATCCTTTTACCGTTTTTTATGACTCCCACCCAGGTTGTATTCTAACTTGATAAACGAAATAGAAAAATGTATTTGGTGGAAATATCACTTTTGACGGTAATTCTTGGCCTGAAGACGTAATCCCCCAACGTGGGTGATTACAGAAACATGTATGCACATATGTAGCCATTAATGTTTGTATAAATAAAATTAATATATATATATATATATTAAGTAATGTGATTTATAATTTAAAATTTAAAAATCAAATTTTAATTAAATTAAAAATCCGTTTCATAAGAAGGAACAACTGTAGAAGAAAAAATAAATGTCCCCTACAAGGCTCATGTAAAATTAAAAATGTTATCTATAGCTGCACAGTATCAAAAACTCCAAATCTACATGAACCTATTAACAGCCATAACTCAACTACCATATTAAATAATAACACCAACTTAAACCAATCTACCGATCAATTACTAATCAACCCACCATATAATAATCCAACAACAGACCTAACGGAAAATAATCACAACAAGCAAGAGGTAATATATTTTGGTTCCACATCTGGCCTAATAAAACATAGAATTTCAACGCACAAAAATTCTTTTAAAAATAACTCTCTGTCAAACCAAACTACTCTATCCAACTATATTTGGCAACTAAAAAACAGCAATATTTCTTTCAACTTAAAATGGCAAATAATTGAGACTTGCAAATCATATAAACCAGGAGATAAATTTTGTGCACTATGTACAAAAGAGACCCTAAAAATTTTAAAATATGAAGATATAAAAAGTACAACCAAACTATTAAATTCAAGACAAGAGCTTATGACATGTAGTCATAAACGTTGCTTTAAATTTAATAAATATAAACCACCTTAAATCATTAAAAATTACTTATTAGTAAAAATAGATTACAATTATATTATTTTTTATTTTTTTAATCTTTTTTTTAAATAAATTAAGTTAGACTAATTACCTCCCTTGCACCCGTCAAATAAATAATAAATAAAGTAAAGAAAACATGACAATTATCTCCCCTTAAAACATGTAATAATAATATTCTCTATATATAAACCGTAGCGTCTTTAAATCAAAAATATGCTAACGGAAACAATTTATTGTACGAGCGTCCCCCCCCCTTTTTAAAATACATCATTCAATAAGATAAAAAGCTATAGCAAACATCTAAATGACAATTTTAACCACAGTTCCTGATTTCAAAAAAAGAAAAATTAAAAGGTAAATATCCCTGTATATTTTTAAAGCAAATTTATTATGTAAATTCAAAAATATATATTTTTCTCTACTTATTCTATCTCTAACCCATATTAATTTTCTTATAAATTTTAAATCCAGACCTTTTATTTCAATTTTTCAGATTCATCTGCCTTACTTTTAATGCTAGGTTTATTTATGGTGTCTTTTTAATTCAATAAAAACCCTCCAAAATTTGCTGATGAGGAGACCTTGCTTACCAAAAAACTATATATAATTATTCTACATAACTTGATGTATACCACAATAAAAAGCATTGTTTTCCGAAACGATCGTACAGATAATTGATTTTGTTGTTGTTCCTTTTTATAAAACGGATTTTTAATTTAATTAAAATTTGATTTTTAAATTTTAAATTATAAATCACATTACTTAATATTGAATTAGCTCTAGGACATTTAACTATCGAGCTTATTATATATCTAAATTACAACGAGCACTTTCTATTTCCTGTATTTTAATTAAACTAGTAATTTCACTGTTACATTAAAATACACTCAGCTCTTTAGACTATTGTTCTAATCTCCTTTAAATTATATATATATATATATATATATATATATATATATATATATATATATATATATATATATATAAAATTTATGTTCATTGTTAGAGCTTCTTATATGAATGTTATTTTTTTTAAAGTTTCACTATCTCCGGTTAGAACAAATTGTGTACTAGCATAAGCTTTCTCATGACAGTTTTCTCAGTCTTACTACTTCCATGCTGACTTATGACAAATTGAAAGAAGTGTTTGTTTTTTTGTGAAACCATTACTAGAAGATTGTCTTACTGAACCAACGAACACTTTCTATATGGTTTACTTTTTCATTAGAGTTTCCTCCTTCTAAAATGGATTACCTTCACCACGACTGAGGAGCTTCAACTATGCCTTTATAGTAAATCTCTAGGATATCAGAGGGCGTTAATAGATGCTACACTTTGCTCAAGGGTGACCTGGAACTGTGCAAGGTGGGGACATACCTACCTGCTTAATGCATATAGCACATAGTATTCTCAAATGGTCATCATCTAGCCAAGCTCAACGTTGCGCAACTCTTGTGATCTAACAAGAACTAGCAATGTGTGAACAAGATTATTAAGCATATAGATGTATAAACTATCTAAAATGCTATTTCAAACTTAAGCATGACGAACAAGACAAAAACATTATTTTAAAATCTAAGTGTGACCGGTTAACTGATAAATGGACATGGCTTCTTACATAGATATGTGGTCACATCTAAAAATGCTATTTCAAATTTGAGGGTTGCAAACTAACAAACAGACTAATCGATAATGACATACAGAGGTTAGGTAATGCCCTGATGATGCCCGGGATCAACTCTTTAATTGTATGTCCAAAGTATTTAAGTAAAAGTCCTAGCACTTATGTTACGTTATGCTGTAGTTCTTTGAATTTTAACCATGTCGTCTATTTAATCTGTTAAATAGAGTTACAAGTTTTTGACGAATGTATATAAGACAATTGGTTGTTTCACACACACACACACACACACACACACACACACACACACACACACACACACACACACACACACACACACACACACACACACACACACACTTGACGTAAGTTTATAGAAAGGAATGACAATTTATTTTCAATTCAATTCTTTGTCAATGTGCTATGGAGAGAGAGAGAGAGAGAGAGAGAGAGAAAGAGAGAGATGGGGGTGTGGTGAAGTGTTGTGGGTGACATAAAATGACAACTGTTTGTCTCGGTGCCCTTCTCTCTGACTAACTTTTTCCTTGGCTGGCAGTTGTTTTTATTTACAAAATATTTAGATAGGAATTTCGTTTTTCTATGCTGCATTCCACTGGCCATTATAAAATTCGTCCGAAGCCAAATTTCAATATGACTGTTTTCAAAACTTGTCAGTTGAAGAATGTTGATTTCAAAGCTTATGAACTCTTCTTTCAATTGTTAGGACTTTTAATGTCTGAAAAGGTTTCCACAATATTTACGTGTGTGCATCCAACTCCATATGCGTGCGTTCACAACCAGCAACAACCCCGGCGTTACCCAGAATACTATTCAACACTTAGAAAAAATATGAGAAAAGGAAATAGTATTGATATGATTAGATGCCCCCCTCTTCTCTGTTTGGATGCTCGAGTTACTGATCGACATTGGCATACAGAAATCTGATGATGCTCGAGGCCAACCCCTTGACTGTATGCTTTAAGGACTTAAGTATAAGTCCTAGTACTATGAAATAATATGAGAATAGGAGACAGTTCTGATATGATTGAATTCCCCCACCTACAATTTTAATGCCTGGGGCCACCGCCTGACACTAGTATGCAGCTGTATCTTAACAATACCTGGGGCCAACTTCTTGATTGTATGTTCCCAAAACTCAACTATATGTCCTAGTAATGAGAAATAATATCAGACAGGGATGTAATTTAAATACGATTGGTCTTAATTTGGGTGACTTTTTAAAGAGACAATTTTGATTTTTGTTCCAATCCAGAGTGCCCCTGTTAGGAGAGTTGGATTTTCTGCACGTTAAAAACTGATCTTGTGTCTAACTTTGTTCTTTTAGGGAGGTAAGCAATTTGGAACAGACGAAATGCTATCTCAAACTTTGACATGGAAAACTGGATGAACGGGCGGAGCCTCTTATTGAGATGTGCCGACATATCTAACAAACTTCCAAAGAAAAACAAAAATTCGTTGTGAAATAAATAAATAAATAAATAAATTATTAAATAAATAAAACAGAAGCTAAAAAAATAAAAAGGCCCATTTCCCCGCAACAAAGTAAAACCAAAACCAAAACAAAAATGACTTCAAATGTTTCTGACGACCAGCTGTGCCAGAAAAAAAACAAAAAAAAACAAGGTTAAATTTGATCGTTTTTTTTCTTTAAGAATCTGATTGGTTGATATCTTTTGTTAAAAGAAGCTGATTTGCTAATGGCTTCAGATAAAGTGATTTAGTTTCCTTAATGGCTATTGACAAAAAAAAAAAAAAAGAAAAGAAAAAGGCAGACTGACCATAAATCAAATTTCGTGAATCTTTAGAAAATCTGAATGCAAGACAAAGAATTTTCCAAATAATGGGTAGCCATTTTAATATTTCGTGATCTCATAATTAATGGATAATTGAATATCAAAGCAGTGAAATGAGAATTAGGTTTAAAATTAGGATTTAGTTGTTTTGTAATGCAACGCGTCTGGTTGGTTGTTTTGCTGTTGTGTGAATGTGTGCTTCTAAATTTTTGAGATGCGGATTGATAATTTTTATGCTTATTGGAACTTCTTATTTTGAGTGTTATTTTCACAACGTTTTAGTCCATGTAACCACTGTCCATCTTCAGGTGTATCTTGTCGAACTCTGGAATCTTTCTCTCAAACTCTGGAATTTGCATGAAATTTCAAATAGAGCCGTTTACTTGATCCTCAGGGATAGTATGCTCTTATTTCGTCAGCCATGATCGAGTAGTTCTAAGTTCTAAGTAACACTCTTGAAGGTTCAATCCTCAATGCGGGCGATACTCAAAACACAGTTGCGATTTACTTAAGACTTCTACCCAGTCATGGTTGGCGGAATGAAAACATGCTACCAATACGGATTTAATAAAGGGTTTTGTTTGAAATTCTGTGCAAATTTCCAAGCTCGATAGGGGTAGCCTGCTTTCGTTCCATCAGCCATGAGCAGGGAAAACTCCTAAGTAATTCGCAATTGTATTTTGAGTATAATCTGCACTGAAGATTGAACCTTCAACCTCCAGGAGAATATAACTTACAACTGAATGTCACTAAGTACTTTATCCGTTACGCCATGGGTCGTTGCAAAGATGATGACATTACTCCGAATAATCCAAATAAAACAAGTAGTTTTGTTTGTTTTGCCACACGGTTTGTTGCTGGTTTTACGGCATATTAACTCTTTTCAGATTATTTAATGCCGAATCAATGGTTTGCTTTGCAAGGGAGATAGCGGTTTTTGAGCATCGAAATTGAAGGGGGATAGGATTCAATCATATTCAAACTCTCCCTTTCTCATAATATTTCTCGCACTTGAGTCTTTGCAGTACACAATTAAAGAGTTGATTCTGGCGCATCATTCAACTTCTGCATGCCTATGTGTTAAAATCCAGTAATTTTTTTTTCTCAAAGGAGTCACCACTTATCAAGGTCCGGAGGACACTCGAGGATAAGTTTTAATGGGTATACATTAGTCAATGGGATTATAGCGTAGTAATCATAAATAGTAGAAATGCTGTAAATTGGATTACTTAGGGGGACGGTTCATCAAGAATTTGTTTACATTGTACTTGAAGACAATCAAATTGTAGTCAGCTGAAAAGCAGGAAAACGGAAGAGAGTTCCACAGGCGTGCAGTGCTAAGAAAGAAGCTTTGTTCATGGAATCTATATTTAGGTTTAGGTACAGATAAAGGGCGTGGGAAATTATTGATAGTGGTTTTCGCTAGACGAGTGTTTTTCGTGAAAGTTTGGCGAGGAGGGACCATAGATTGAAGCTCAGACGAGCACTTGCCATGAAAATAACGATAAAGCAGAGACAGGCTCGCCAAATCTCTTCTGTGGGAAAGAGGTTGTCAGGAAGAGAAAAGGACATCCCCCACTAGGCTTCGAATTTTGTTAAAAATAAAAATTACCTTTTAAATTCTTAATATCAATATTTATTAGGGTTTCTTTAATGGGGGCAGTTAGATTTTTTTTTCATGTTAAAAAATGACATTATGCCTAACTCTGCCCTTGTAGGGAGGCAAGTAATTAGAAAGAGACAAAATTTATAAATAAATAGTTTTTAAAGGATAGATTCGATTTAATAACAGATGCAACCTAGGAGGCGGTAATGTGTGTGGATGCTAACGTAAACTAGCGATGGTGGTATGCAGAGATCGAATCCTGTCGATTATTTTACTTATATATGTTGGCAACCATCACCCATTAATAACTAATTAGTTATGTAAAGGCGAGGCCTATTCTCTTATTTCGTTCTGAATTAATTCTAGGGAACCATGGAGTGGTTGTCTGGCTTGCTATTTGTTTTTTGGCTTCCCTTAACATTTAGCCCGGGGGGTTAGAAAAGGCACGTGATTTAACGGTTTTGTCACTTTAATTGTTTTTTTTGTTTATACTGAAAACGATCATGTTGTGGAATGTATCCATCTAAGTTTAGAAAGAACTGAGGAAACTAATGATGCCAATAGAATCAAACCCTACTTATTTATACAAATTTACATACAGGTATGACCATGGTACGTTGTTTTGTCTAGCATGAAATAGACCCTTTCTCCGTCTCGGCCCTTTTTTCTTAGGGGGTTTATTCAGCTTCATCACGGGCAAAAACTTCTAATCCTTGTCTTATGATCTGTTTAGCTGTGTTCTTCATGATCCTCATGGCTCAATTTCCTATCTTTAAGTATTTTAAGTATATACGGCGAAATCGCGTTGACACAATGGTTCTTGTCAGATCATCGAAGTTAAGCAATATTGAGCCTGGTTAGTACCAGATGAGTGACCATTTTGGAATTATAGGCGCTGTATGTACTCTCTGCTTATCTCGGCATTTGTTTCCAGTCATCCTGTACATACACTTAACTTGCCACTGGTATTTAACAATGTCGACTTAAGAAAGGTATGGTTAGAGATTGCGCACCTCCTGCCACAAAAAATTCACTCGTAGGCACCCCTTCGTGAGTATCTATAGTCTGTCAAAGACTGAAGGAGCCTGTTATATGTTATAAGTATCTTGACGTTGTGAGAATCGCCGGTAAGAATTACCACCTTTCATCTCTCTGAGAGTAGAACTAGTAGTGTTAGTATTATTTTTTAGTATATATCTTTTATCTAAACGAACTTTGTTTACCTTTTCCCCACATATTAGCTTATATTTCTCTTTGATTGTAACTTGACAATCTCTTAGCATAATTTGTATTTTTCCTTTCTAGCTTTATTTTTATGCCCAAAATGCTTTCTATTCTGTAAGTTTACTAAGTCTACGACTCTCTTTATGCTTTTACTAAACTACTCGTTTCTATCTTGTCTTCATTTAGTATTTGCGTATTTCTAAAAAGAATGATTTAATTCCTTTTAAGTTTTACCTTTGTGGATCATCAATAAACCTCTGTATAAAATATACCATGCCTCAGAATCTTAATTGTCCAAGGCTTGTGAATAGTTCTGCGAAACATGTGTGTACCAGAGACAGTGTACAAGTAATACTTTGGATCAGAGTGGACCTTATAATTCGAGTGTTACTTCACACCCTTTAAGGCTCCGGAATTGTAACCCTTGACACTGGATTTTCCCCACATTAAAAACCGACTTTGTGTCTAAGTCTTCACTTTGTTAGCAGAAAAGCAAATAAGGGTATAAATGCCAGCAAGGGAGATTGTTTATGCACAACCGGAAGGTAAACACTTCAAGCTAGAAAATAAAAATTAATTTTGTAATAGAATAATCTCTAACCCTGATCCTCCACTTTAAAAATAATTTTGTAATAGAATAATCTCTAACCCTGATACCCCACTTTAAAAAAATAATTTTGTAATAGAATAATCTTTAACCCTGATCCTCCACTTTAAAAATAATTTTGTAATTGAATAATCTCTAACCCTGATCCTCCACTTTAAAAAATAAGTTTGTAATAGAATAATCTCTAACCCTTATCCCCCACTTTAAAAATAATTTTGTAATAGAATAATCTCTAACCCTTATCCCCCACTTTAAAAATAATTTTGTAATAGAATAATCTCTAACCCTTATCCCCCACCTTAAAAATAATTTTGTAATAGAATAATCTCTAACCCTTATCCCCCACTTTAAAAATAATTTTGTAACAGAATAATCTCTAACCCTTATCCTCCACTTTAAAAATAATTTTGTAACAGAATAATCTCTAACCCTGATCCTCCACTTTAAAAATAATTTTGTAATAGAATAATCTCTAACCCTGATCCTCCACTTTAAAAAAAATAATTTTGTAATAGAATAATCTTTAACCCTGATCCTCCACTTTAAAAAATAATTTTGTAATAGAATACCTGATCCTCCACTTTAAAAAATAATTTTGTAATTGAATAATCTCTAACCCTGATCCTCCACTTTAAAAAATAATTTTGTAATAGAATAATCTCTAACCCTTATCCCCCACTTTAAAAAATAATTTTGTAATAGAATAATCTCTAACCCTTATCCCCCCACTTTAAAAAATAATTTTGTAATTGAATAATCTCTAACCCTTATCCTCCACTTTAAAAAATAATTTTGTAATAGAATAATCTCTAACCCTGATCCTCCACTTTAAAAAATAATTTTGTAATAGAATAATTTCTAACCCTTATCCCCCACTTCAAGGCTGCTGGAAAAATGGTTGGATCCTTCTATCGATCCAGTAGATATCTCACTGCTGATGCAATTCTCTATCTATATGAGAGCCAGATACGTCCAAGGATGGAGTACTGTTGCCACATATGGGCAGGAGCTGCTAGAAAAGACTTGTCCTGCCTTGATAGGGTTCAAAATAGACTTCGTGGCCTGGTGGGAGATGTTCTTTTCTCTTCGCTGCAACCTCTGTCTAACAGAAGAGATGTTGCGAGTTTGTCTCTGCTTTATCGTTATTTTCATGGAAAGTGTTCAACTGAGCTTCAATCTATGGTCCCCCCTCGCCAAACTTTCACAAGAAACACTAGACTAGCTGAAAACATTATCAATAATTTTCCCCACTCTTTATCTGTACCTAAACCTAACAATAGATTCCATGATCAAAACTTCTTTCTTAGAACTGCACGACTGTGGAATTTTCTTCCGTTTTCCTGCTTTCCAGCTTTCTATAATATGGTTGTCTTGAAGTCCAACGTGAACAAATTTCTAATGAGCCGTTCCACTTAAATTAACAAATTTACTGAACTTCCATTACTATCGATTACTATATTGTCCTTTTGACTACTCTACACTCTTTAACCCGTATCCTTGAGTGGCATATCGGCCTTGATAAGTGGTGCCGTTTATGTAAAAAAAAAAAATTAAAAAAAATTGTAATAGAATAATCTCTAACCCTTATCCCCCCACTTTAAAAATAATTTTGTAATAGAATAATCTCTAACCCTTATCCCCCACTAATCTAATCCCCAAATAATCTATACTCCTATAAATCTTTTTTTTTTTTTTGATTGATGTTTATATCAAAAACCATTTTTTCTATTTATTTAAAAAAAAAATACAACATTGTTATATATGGGTCGTGAAATTGCATTCGTCTGCAAAAGATCTAGCTAATTTACATATTCCTTTTAAACATCCATTTTAAATAATTCCCCATTAGCTTCTCCGGTTTTATTATTGAATGATCATTTTTAGTTAACAATTATGTGTAATAATATCCATGCAGATATTCTATATGATTTATACTTGCGTAATATTTGCGTAAAACGTTTATAGTAAACATAAACATCTCTCTCTCTCTCTCTCTCTCTATATATATATATATATATATATATATATATATATATATATATATATATATATATATATATATATTTATTTATTTATGCATATACATATATATATTTGTTTAAAAAATTTTGCCCACCAAATTTCTCTGTCAGTTTTTGGTCTAGAGACATGATCTTAATATACAGGGTATTCGAACCCATGCACAGCTTTATATTTATGTTTTAGCTGGGGGAAATCAGTGCAAAAGTGTGAAAATTAAAAAATTGTAATTTTCCAGGTGAAGGTCAAACGACGGCATTACGAATATGTATGCAGAATGTAATAGCTATTGGTTCATGTTTTAATTTTAAGCCTTGCAGCAAGCATGTCTTCATATCTCAGGCATTAACGTCAAAGGAAAAAGTAAATCGTGAGCTAAACGTTTGGCTTCGATTCTCGGTGGTGGCGCACGAGGTATTTTTTTAAAAACTTTTAAAATCATTACTATGTACTGGGTCCAATATAAAATAATAATAAATACGAAATCTGAATTAATAAAAATAACATATTTAAGCATATTTTACGACTGGGCAATGCTGGGCGGCCTGCTAGTTTTGTAAAAGAATGAGCCCTAACCCCATACTTAAAAAAATATAAAGAAAAAAATGCATATGTTGCAATTTATTTCTTCTGAGCAACGTCAGTGTTTTCAATAGTCTTTTTATTTTTACACGGGACTCACCACTTATCTAGACCTGAAAGCTACTCGAGGATAAGGATTAATGAGCGTAGAGTGGTTGGGGAGATAACAGCATAATTATCAGTAGTGATCGGGGAGATAACGACAAAAGGTCAGGTGTTGGTTTGAAAATCTAACACACCAGAATAACTGCACTCTTACCTACAATAAAATTTGGTATCAACCGAAGATATGTTTTTGACATTTAGTCTTACAGTGGCTTTGTTGCTGTTGGACTGAGGGATGGTTGTATTCATGTAAGGTTACCGTTACAATTTACTTTAGTAATTCATAAAAATTAAACTAATGAATAAAATAAGAAATAATATAAGAAAGAAATAAAAATCTGGGCCGCCAGTTTTTTCTTTTTCAAGAAAAGTTTTTATTAGTGTTACTTTCCCCTCTCAACATCATTTAAAAGTCTCTCACCATCGTCCATCTCGCCCGGTGTACACTTTTCTTCATCTTCTGACTGCATGCCGGCCACAGCCGACCCATTCTCCTCCTCGACTTTACACGCCCGTTTTCTTCAACGTCGACTTTCTTTCTCCTCCGAGAACGTGGTGCATTTTTATCTCCTTTTTTCTTTCTCTTCTCGTGCACACTTCCTAATCTGCATATGCGCTTTTTCGGCTGCTGCTGCTAATCTCTTTGCAAGCCAGCCATCCTTCGCTGCTGCTGATATTTTCCCATGCGCTCATATGCACTACGTTACATTCAGTTCAAGGTGGTCCACTTTCCTAGGCTTTACCTTCTCACTAGGAAGGGGCTAGTTCATTGCTAATCGTGCAAGAAACCCCGTCAGCAGAGGGCACCTCAGGCGATTAGCTATAAACAAACTCGTTCCTAGAGAGAAAATAAACCCTAGGAAGCTGGACCACCTAAGCCTCAACAGAACCATGCCTCAACCCAACAGCAACAAGGACACTGTCGGACTGATTGTCAAGGACGCATCTCTGGTTGGTAGCCAAACCTATTCAAAGTGTCAAATAATCTTAGTTAATCATGTATAATATAAAGAGAAATCGGAACCACAAAAACATCAACACCATCTCGATTATAACAGGGTTAAAGGCCTCCTCATGGGGAAGAATTTTGAAAAGTGTCTCAGAAAAATTCCTGGAAAATCAAATATGAAAGAAATCTTCAACTTAATAACATCTAAGATAATAGTTAGAATCGGTAAAACAGTACTATAATGGAAAGCGATTTTCTGGAATTTCGAAGAACTGTTAATACCTATGCTAATGAAAGCAGATAAACTTTTGTTCACCTAATAAGAAATAAAATAATATCTTGCTTTATTATTATTATTATTATTATTATTATTATTATTATTATTGATCCCTAACCCTAACCTCGTTAAATCCAATGGTTTTCACTTTTGGATTTTTTAATATATATATATATATATATATATATATATATATATATATATATATATATATATATATATATATATATATATATGAGAACAACTAATTAATAAAACCTGTTAAAAACACTTTAAGAAGAGTTAAAAACATTTAATTTTCAAAAAGGAAACCCAAATTAAGTGGATTGTTCTTAATCTGCGGAGTTTCGAAAGAAATACTTTCCTTCTCATCAGAGCGTAGGAATTGGGAAAATACGGAATCGGAATTTGCTTGCAAAGTATTTAATGAAACTACAAGTAAGCCATAGAGCTTACATGGTAAAAAATAGTGAAGCAGAGGGAATGAGGGGGAAAAAGAAAAATGATTTCTCGTGAATGGATGGTCGGGTGTAGAGTAGAATATCCAATAAAGGTAAAATCCAAAAAAAGTTGGTTAAAATTTTGTATCCACAAGTAAAAATTAAAAGGAATCGCGTTAGGATTATCTTGGAAAACTTAATTATAATTCTTATTTCATTTATTTATATATATATATATATATATATATATATATATATATATATATATTCTGACCATTATATATATATATATATTTCAACAATATTTCTCGCGGTCGAGATTGGCCTTACGGTCAATCTCAACCGTGAGAAATATCATTGCAAGTCGGTTTCTATTAAACCCATAGTTGGGATTCTAACAGGTACTACCACTCCGGGTCAGGGTGGACCTGGGAGCAATGGTGATTAAAGGGTGGCTCCACACTTCCCAAAGCCCGCAAGCTGGGGCCTCCCCATCAGATATAGATCAATACACAGGACCATGCTCTGTTTATGTGTCTGTCCATTGCACTCTTTATCAGAAACAAGTGGGTCCATCTGGCTGAAATTTTGGATGAAACTTTATTATTATAAGGTGCAGCGAACTAAGTATTATGGTATACGTTTGATATGCACAATTAGGGATTAATAGAAATTAGTATATAAGGCAAAATGAACACCAAATTTATCATATTCAACAATCAATGTGGCATAAAAGCACTCATTCTAAGTCAACGGGCTATAAATTCTACCATTTAACAGACTAAAAAGTTTAGTCTGAGTATTGAACAAAGTAAATAAGCATGAATTTAACGAACGGAAGAGCGTGTGAAAACATGGTTATGACATGATTTATTACCCCATAATGTTTTAAACTATTATATGTATATATTATTTCATTAAATTCAGGTAAAAAAAATTATCATTAGTCGCTACAACAAATCTACTGTTTCAGCCTAAGAAGACTTCACCAGGCGACAATATTTTAATGAAAAGACTGGCCTCAACTAAGACCGAGGGGCTATTGGTGCCTGATGAAGTCTTTTTACACTGAAACTGTAGATTTATTGTAGTGACTAATGGTAATTTTGTTTACCTAAATTGAATAGAATAATATCCTGCTCTTTTTATTGAGCATTATCAACAACCTTGTGAAATTCAATGGTGTTTACTTTTGGATATTGAGAGAGAGAGAGAGAGAGAGAGAGAGAGAGAGAGAGAGAGAGAGAGAGAGAGAGAGAGAGGGATTCAGGTCTATTGCCTTACGAAAACTGGTGTTTCTCAAGACGATTTAGTTCTACTTTAGAGAAAGAAAAACAGACACAAATTTAAATTATCAATTATGATCAATGATCACATTATCTTTCTACTCTCTCTGTTTATTTGTTCTCGAAGTCCTTACAGGAGCCTGAAAATAGGTCTCCATCCCATTTGTCCTTTTTTAGTTTTCATTTTTGGTGGGGTGGTAAGTAAGGGCAAGGATCACTGCAGACAAAAAAAAATGATTTCAACCCATAAAAAACAATTGAAACTTCCATTAAACTGAAAAAAAAAAAAAAAAAAAAAAAAAAAAAAAACTAAAAGTAAAAAATAAAATAAAAAATAATAACGGCTACTCGAGAAGCAAAATGTCAGTCAGATATAAACATTTCCTGGTCAAATTTTCGTGAAAACGATCCTCGCACGTCTGCACAGTGTGACTTTCTAAAAACCAAACAAAACGAAATCGATATTCTTGCTTTCTAAAGAAGAACCAAAAAAAAAAAAAAAAAAAAAAAAAAAAAAAGAAGCAATGGAATCATAAAACAACTTTTACATTATCGAAATCTTATTTGCAGTTCTATAGAAAGTTATAAACGTGGAACTGCCGAGATATAATTTGCAGTAATAGATACGACATGTAAAAATAAAGAGAGTCACAGAACATTAGAGATTTAGTTTACTCGGATAACGCGTTGACCGAGTCAGTTGATAGCTCAGTCAGTACTAACAAAACAGTCCTAATCACAGAAGACTTGGTATGAAACGGCATTCTTAATGTTTATTTAAAGGAAAGAGACATTGTTTACGTGAGGGTCATCGCTTACTAAGGTCCGGAGGCAACTCTAGGATAAGCGTTAATAAGTATTATTATTATTTTTTTTTTTAAATTAAAAGCCGTGTTTAATTTCAGAAGAGTTTACGACGGTTAGCTAATCTGTAATCTTTTCAGTGTGTAGCTCATCTGTACAAGTCCTGGAGATGTAGAAGAGCTTTTGGTAGGTAGCTGATCTGTATAAGTCTTGGATTTTAAAATTGTGCAGGCGAAGAGCAAAGATCTTCCTCATATGGACACGAAAATCTATGTGCAGGAATTCCAATATTTTTATGGAGCAATTCAGGTTTCTGAATGGTTGAAATCAGTATATTGACCCATTTGATTGGTTAGATCCTATCACCAGTGTCTATGAATAGAATCTTCTCATTTTCTTTAATCATATTCTAGACTGAGACAACACCGTATCGATCAGTGATGGTGGAACGTGGGTAGGGTTTGCTTATTCCAGAACTCGTTTACATTAGACTTGAAAACGACCATGTAATAGTCAGCTGGGAAGCAACCCCGCGGTATTGTGTTCCACAGACAGACAGTTCTTGGCAAAAAGCCATGTTCACGGAATTTTCATCTAGTTTTAGGCACAGATAGAGATTGAAGGGAATTATTGACAGTTGTTGTAGTTATACGAGTTTTTGTTAAGAAATACATAGATTGAAGCTCAGTCGAGCACCTACCATAAAAAAATAACACTAGAGTAGAGGTAGACTCGCAACGTCTCTTCTGTGAGAAAGAGGAAGTAGGGAGGCAAAAGCATTCTCGCTCACTAGATTTCAAAACCGGTTTTGTGCTTTGTCAAGGCAGGAAAGGGTACTCTTAGGAGCTAGGCACGGACTAATGACTCGGTGGACAGTGTTCGTCTAGTTACATGACCAATTGAAAAATTAAAATGTAATCTAATGTCCAATAACTAATCAAAAGTTATTTTCCACCTACGATGGGATGATATGACACAAGGGTCGGAAAGTGGGATTGAAGAGTTAGCAACCTAGGGAGAAGAGCATTGTGTCCTCCAAAAAATACCTGGACAACTCCTGCCAGTAATACCCAGTATGGGCGCCACAGGCGATTGGCAACAAACTAGCCTCTTCTCAAAGTGTAACAGATCTGCTGACGATGGGTTAGCAGCAGCAGCCGTATGCAAATGACCAAGCTTGTTGTGCGATTGGACAGCAGAGATAAAAAAGACATGTGTCCAAAGAAGCTGGTATTAGAGCAGACAGAAATAGACATGTTACACACATGACCCGCAAGTGGCAAGGAAAGACGTATCCTAAACATGGCCGGACAAAGATAGAATATCACATGTTCAATGCGGCAGAGTCTATTTATAGGCACATTGGAATATGAGAAGACTTTTGAACAAGAGACAAGGTGTTATTCTGGAAAGTACCTGTAAATAAATGCATGTTGCTTCAATTATGTTAGATAGCAGTCCTGTTTTTGTAGCTACAATCAGCCGTTGTGTTGCAGTAATTCTTTCTAGGACACACAAGTCAACCGATTCAATTTCGAGGAGACTCGTGTGCTTGTCGAGCGTACTGTCCAAATCATCACGCATCTTTCCTTTTTCTTTTCCTCTTACTTTTCCTTCGATCTTGATGCATATATATGCATTTCATTCCGTGATGTCTTGCTCACGCCCACCCCCTTCAATGCTGCCGTAATTATTAATTTGGCACATGAGTCGTCAATATGTGTTCATGTCCTGGCTTGGTCACTTAAATGCTGAAGCCAGAAACTACTTTACAATACGATAGTTTCCCACTTTTTCTTTGCAATTCTATAGAATTATATATTCTGTACACAACCCTTTACATTTTTGTTGTACTATGCAATATCTTTCAAACTGCATTAGTTAGGCAGTAAGGGCCATATAAGAATGTTGCATCGTATAGTCTTTCTCTCCACATTCGTAGATGGTTGGGTCAGTTTTACAGACCCACTTGGAGATAGCAACTTTAATCGGACCACACCAGTTTTCAAGCGGTTTACAGTACAGTCAATCTAGCTCATTTTTTGACTGAACCTCAAATAAATTGCCAACAAAGGTTTTTAACTTGGTTATTGGACATAAATAACCCCTCTTTCAGATAAAAAGAAGTTTACCACAAGTAACCTTGCCGAAAGGGGTCAACGGCCGCCATCTTTAAAGAGTCCTGCCGATTCTAGCCTCCTCTCTCCCAACTCGATTACTATAAATTCATCTTCAAAAATCACAAATATAGCAATGTGAAATTGGATAAAACCAACAGCTTTCATAAAGTTAAATCGTAAAAATAACTTTTTATGGCTTATTTTTGTCTATTTTGATGTATTACTGCAGGAGCTTAATATTTTTTAAATATTTTAAGTTCAAGTTAAACAAAGTGAATTACCCATAATTAGGAATGCTGACAAGTGTGCTATTTGCAACAATGAACTTGTAGTGTAATTCAAATCTTGTCGGTAGCTGAATACTTGATGCTTCGCCAGGGCTATCAAGAGAATTATTTTTTTATCGTGACGTCATCACTAGATGGGGTGCCTACCACGGCTTAAGAGTCCCATCTACCCTCGAGAGAAGGATAGACCGCGCCAGTTTCTCAACCTGTTATTTTACCTTTGCTGGTATGTGCATATTTCGCTTCATATGAATAGAGACACAGAAACATTAAACTCCTTTGGGATAACATTCTTATGTATACATGTATAATTAAATTAAAGTAAATTTTATTGTAATTACATGACATGACTGGAGCTAGCAACTTTGATGGGCTCAATACCCTTTTTCATGTGGTTTAATGTCAAATATATAAACATATGTACATATTTTACTTCATACGAATAGAGATTATTGAAACATACTCTTTTGGTATAACATTCGTATGTATACATGTATAAATTAAAAATTAAATTAAATCTTATTGTAGTTATATGGCATCCAAAATGCTATATCTAGGTTACTTATCACGTATTATTCCTCCAACTTCCTGTTTGTGACGTCACTCCTTTGAACATCTTTGCTAAATTGCTACACTTAATAAAATATTAGCAGACGTAAAAAGACGACATTTTTATGAGAAATTAAGGTTAGGAATTTAGCATCGACATTCAAAATTAAAATGCATAAACATGTTTGTACGCATATTGTCTGCGCATACACTATTCTAAATAAACAAGGCCGATAGCCATTAGTTGCGTGTTCTCGTGTAATGAATGAATGCGTGAATGTAGGATTGACATGAAATTCTTAAAGATAAACTAAAATGACCGAAAAATGGGCTGAAATGACTTAAATAAAAAGTAAATGACTTAGAATGACTTTAATGAACTTAAGGATGAATTAAATGACCTTAAGAATGACTTGAATGCTTAAAAAATAACTGCAATGATCTGGAGAATGCCTTGAATGGCTTTGAGACTGACTGTAAAGTGGTTGATTATTTTACATTAAATTAATACATAAAAGTGATTCCCCACTTTATATTACAAAGTTACAAACATAAGTACAGCATGTAGTAAGAACAGATACTACACTTTGAGATATTAAATCCTTTATTCATGTTAAAAATACAGTGAAAATCAACAATGAACAAAAAACTCAGGCACATGGCCAACTCAAAAGGGGGGGTGTGGGGGTCGTTGGTCATCCTTGTCACTCCAGAACTAAATAAAATCAAAAGTTCTCCCAGCTAGTATCTTCTTTCACCATAATACCGCATTCACCCTTTCATACTGGGGGACGTCCTACTTAACTCCCAATTTTAAAAACATTTTTTATTGACGTGTAAAAACAAAAAAGATAACAATGAAATGGTACAATAATTCATTTGTGTCGAGGGCGGGGGAAGAAAAAACAAAAGGTGATTAGTAGGACCCTCCCAACCCCGTCTAGTTGATAGACTTTGATTTTCGCCAAAAGGCAAAGCAAAGCTTAAAAATCTAAGAACAGCATCTAATAATAACAGAACTTTGATCTTAACCAAAAAGGCCAAGCACAAAAGTGTTACGGACAGACCGACCGATGGAGTGACTTATAGAGCCGCTTGCACGCGACTAAAAACAAATTATATTTTGGACCAATGAGAAAACTTTCTGAATTTATTTGAAATGTCTTTCTGGAAGCTAACTAAACCTTTTAAAAGCCAGATTTTTCTTCAATAAACCAGTGGAACTCAGTTGACCTGAATCGGTGGATCGGTATCGCTGGTGCTCCACCCTGAGCGGGTCCTGGATATGACCTTAAACTATATTCAGTGGTGAGGCCCCAGTTTGCGGGCTTTGGGGAGTGTGGAGCCACCCTTTAATTACCATTGCTCCCAGGTCCACTCTGACCCGGAGTGGTAGTACCTGTTAGGGTTCCAACTATGGGTTAAATAGAAACCGACTTGAAAACAACAAATATATTCTATTAAAATATTTTTCTTCAAAATCTTTGGATTCGGCATTAAATAACCCGAAAAGGGTTGATATACCGTAAAACAAAAACAACCAACCAATCACCCTGGGCGATCATCTCTGTAACATTTCTCTTCACTTACATACGCCAACATTAACGAACATACATACACACATAACTCATCACATTATCGTCTGCAAATCTGTCTAAACTTTATTCATTGAAATATTTCCAACCTTTTTCACTGAACTCCGATTATAATACAAGATCAAATGGACATTAACTCTTATAAACGATTTTCAATGAATTATAATTTATTTTATGGAACAGAGAAGTTTTGAATACGGTTTTCATGACCGCTGAAACTCACAGCTCTTAATTAATCGATCCAAACTTCTATTGGATCAGCTAATGAACCCCCTTGTTTTTACAAGAACTCTTAAAAATATTCACGAACATTCTAGGTTTTCGTATTGCTTCAATCTTCCATTTTAAACATAGAAAAAATATATCGTATTAATTAATTATTCTGCTTTGTTTATCAATGCCTCTCGTTTTTCTCACATTTGATTATAAAACCTGAACACCTTTTAACTGAAAATATTTCTCTGAATCCGGCTCACCCCACCCTCCAAATATCTCCCTCCTTACAAACCAACCTAAAGTAACATCCCCCAAACCGGCATGAATAGATTCCTAAAATCCAATGACCTTCACCCCCATAAGCAAACGTGTTCAAGGAAATGACGCCATAAACAGAAGGACGTGGGAAAAGTGATACACAGCAAGTATGATAGATACAGCCTTTTTGGGTTTTGCCATACATATTTCAAAAGCCTTCCTTGTTTCCCTACAGGGAACGGATGATAAAAAACAAAAAACAAAAAAAAACACACACACAAAAAAAAAACAGTATGGTGTGTTATGGTGCCAGGGGACTTTTATGAGTGAAAATAAATACTGTATATGGAATAAGCCCCCCCCCCTCTCATCCCCTGATTTTTATGCTTACACCATATTTGTTTTCTAAACCAGGTTTCATTCCTGCGTGTCATTGCGATTTTGTAATCTCATCTGTCCATAGCAACTTTGATTTCCATATTTCTCTTCTCAAATGATTGAGTACTAAATATATAAACATATATACGTACATAACTATAATAGAGAAAGGTAGTTTGCTCGAAGCATTGTTGGTAAATAGATATGGAGGAGTATAAAGAAGGCTATAGCAATGCAGTAAACCGGCTGTTGTACTGGTGTGACGTACAAAAATGGACAAAAAGTTTTATTTAAAAAAAAAAATTTTTAACTTCGTATATCCATCTATTTTTAAAGATAATCACAATACAAATCAGTTAATATGAACTTACTGTTTGATATAACCGCGAGGTAAAATACCAGGTTGAGAAACTGGCGCGGTCTATCCTTCTCTCGACGGTAGACGAGATTCTCTTAAACCGTAGTAGGAACCCCGTTTAGTGATGGCGTCACGATAAAAAATACCTTTGATAGCCCTGGCGAAGTATTAATTATTCAGCTATCGACAAGATTTGAATTACACTACAAACGTTAAAAAACGACCCTGGTGTCTAACTCTGTCCCGTGGGGAGGCATAGTAAATAGGTACACTACAAACTCGTGTAGTGAGTTCAATCTCGACTACAGCCGCGCTGGATCGATGGATAACCGGAATGGTGGAGGTCTTGTAGGTTTAGTGAGGGATTTTCAAGAAGCTGGATAGACCTACAAAACTTAATACAATCTTTTCACGGCACATCGTTTGACAAGTGCCAACAACGTAATCATCCATAAGAAAAAAAAAATTAAGTGAATATGAAAACTATTTTATGTTTTATTTATTTAAATTTGATGACTTCAAATTTAATTTGTTAAGGCTTTCTTTTCTGTTAGTTTTTTTGCAAAATTTATTATCATAAATAAATATGAATTGTTTTCTGAAGTGGAGATATTATTCCGAGTTATTTCCCCTTATCTAGTATTCCTATTTACTCTGACTCCCTACGAGGATAGAGTTAGACACGAGGGTCGTTTTTTAATCGTTAATTAATTTTTAAAAGGAAACGACACCACAGTCTTATTATTGCGTAAATATTATTTTTTTTTTCAAAAGAAAAGGGATCAAAGAATGTCATTAAAAAATAAAAAAAATTAAAAAAAAAAACATTGAAATATCGTAATGCGAAAATGCTTTTTTAATGTGTTATGATCAGGAAGTGGGGAGGGGGCTTATTCCACATACATAACTATATTTAAATAAAGATTGCGCTGGATCATTAAAACCTTTTGGTTAAGATTAGGCATTTAGTAAACATCTTTAAGGAAATGACGTCATAAAATGGAAGTGGGAAAGCAGATGAATATCGAGCGATGACCTATAGATGACCTCTTAGGTTTTTTTATAACGCTACCCGATAGACGTATTCAAAAAGTCTCCTCCCCTTCCCCAGCTGGATCAAGGATGCTTTTATAAAATCAGTGTAATCGGTTGACAAACAATCATATGGTAAGAAACATTACTTACATTCCACGGTAAGAACTCCGCTTGATGACTGGTTGCCAGCATCATTGACTGCAGTGCATGTGTAGTTGCCTTCATCGCCGTGGGTGATGTTGATTATTTTCAAGCCTGTATCCAAGACTTTCAACCTGCTATTGATGGTTAACAAGGGGAGTCCATCTAACAAGAGAAGTAAAACAAAAAAAAGAGTAAAATTATGAGTGCAGGGTGGAACGATAAAGTTGTCGCCCTAAAGAAAACAACACTAACACTTAAAAAAAATTATAGAAAAAAGATAAATTCTGGTAACTTGATTATGTAGTAGAGCTGACATCTATTCAACCTCAATCACTGCCTCGATATGGGTTTGGAACTGGGAGCATACCTTTTTCACAAGCGCCGACATGAGCTCGGCGAATACTCTGCGGATGGCGGCGATAAGGCCGGTTTTGGTGTTGTGGGAGGTCATGTTAGTGATGTTCTCGATGTATGACTAAACCAAGTAGTCCAGCGGGTTCGTGTCGAGGGAGGAGAGGGGCAGTGAGAGAAAGATACACAGTCGTAGCACTCCTTCTGAAACCAAGCCTAGGTCTCTTTGAATTTGTGGGCTGGTGCCAAGTCCTGCTGCCACACTCAGGGTCTGCCAACGACTATCTCAACATTGTTGAATTTGTTGATATAAAGTTTCTTTCTGATATTTGTATTTCTTAATTTATGTCGCGCCGTTACTCCAAAGACATTTCTTAAACATTTCATTGATCTTTCTCCGAGGCTCTACCCGTATGGTTCATTTTTCAATTGCATATACGCCAATAGAAACTATCAATGTATTGTAAAGTCTTAAATTTAAGGGTGTTGATATCTCCTTCGTGCCACATATCTTTCCATTTAGTCGTTTAAATGCTGAAACTGATATTTCTATTCTGCTAATGTCAGACCGAATTGAATCTTTTACGAGGACGTTTTGTATTGAAAATTCGAGCCTTTAAAATAAATAAATAATCTATTAAAAATACATACACAAAAGCGGATGTTTTCGATGCTGTGTCTATTTTAAGTAAAACAATGGACGGTAAATTTCTTTTACACAACGGATTATTTTCACAACAAAATTTCCGTAGGTTCACTGCAAAAACTACTACTAAAAAAGAAAAAAAAATTCCATCAAAAACAAATACAAAACTCACAAGACTAAATTCATTATTGAGAAAACTATTTTTTTTTTACTGCAATAAACAAGTTCGTTTATTGTTTCTCTGAATTAGAACTAAAAATAATCGCTTAAATAATTACATAATCCGTGCATAAATTGAACAAAATATTTATTTTAAAAGACAAAACAATAAATAAGACAATGCATACAGGTCCGTATGCAATAGTAAAAAAAAAAACAAAACTTATTTATCATAAAAAAACTACTCAGTTTGAGCTTTTTACAGAAAAAAAAACTGTTCTGGATCATTTGTGTATTTTCTTTGCTTCATTCGTCTCTTTTTTTTTTAAGAAGCAGTCGACATTTTTTAGCATGAAGATGGGCTTAAAAAAAATTACAATAAAGGATGCAAACAATTTCTTTTATAAAAGAGCTCTTTTTTTCTTTTCTTGAAATTTGACGGAAAGTCTATTGAAAATAATTCTTATGGGTTCTTTTTTCTTTTTTCGGAAATCTTGTCAGATTGAGGAAATTTTAAGAAAAACAATTCAGGGGCGCCCTTTTCTTGGGAAAAATGATATAAGAATCTGAAAGAAAAAAAAATGCTGGAAAACATAGCCTAAATAGCTAAATATAGCTTTTAATATTCTTTTTCTTTGAAATTATATTATGAATTAAAAATCATTTGAGCTCAAGAAACCTTTCGTTAACTTTCCTTTTAGAGAATACTCTGAAACAATCTTCTTGCTTCATTCTCTTCTTCTTTTTATTATTATTTATAATAATAATAATAATAATAATAATAATAATAATAATAATAATAATATCATCATCATCATCTTTACGATAAATAATAAATATTCTTTTTAACAATTTAGTCACACAGAATACTAACTTTTGGGTTTCTATCTGAAAGATAAATAGTTCCCTCTGGGAACCCCCATTCAAAGTTTACTGAAAATATTTTTAATATTTTGGATCTCTTCCAAAATATTATAAAACAAATATTGCAATATTGCGATTCTTCTTAATATTTTGACTGTCAAAATATTTAATTCTTTACCCAGGTCAACTTTTCGGTAGAAAGGATATCAAAACCCAAATGAATCAATTTTCGGATCAATCATCTCGACTTGTTTGAATATTTTTATAAAGATTTTAATGAAGAAATATTTTTTTAAAAGGGTAGAAATGTTTCTCCGGAGACTAGAAAATGGTCGAACTAAACTGTTTGGAAATATTTTCCAATCTGATTATATTTGTTAATGTTACTAAGCAAGAAAACTTCGGTTTTCTTGGTTTACATCACGTGACCCAAAACAGCCAATGAGTAGGCCCCAAAAGATCCTCTGCCGTATTCAAATATAAAAAATCCACATATCTCGAAAAAATCCGTTAAAAAATACTTTTTTTTTTTTTACTGAGCTCTTTTGTTTTAAACGAGATAATCTATTTAAAATAAATTATGAAGATATAAAAATATTCAAATATTAACCCCCCAAAAAACAAACAAACAAAAAAACAACAACAATAAAAAACAAAAAGAAAACTGCAAACATTAATCAAAGTGACCCTTCGAGGGTATTCTAAATGTAATAAGCCATTGTTTATTTTTTATTTCGAATAAATTCCTAAACTATCAAATACCTCATTAAAATTGTTAAAGTTAAAAAAAAAAAAATCTCATTATGAACAGAAGATCTTGCTGAATCTCGAATCAAACTGCGGTCGGGAATCAAGACTAGGCATTTCCCTTCAATACCGTCCTTGGAGCACTTCTTCCAAAGGAAAAGTTGAAATGAAAGGATTTTAGTGTTTACACTACTTTTTAATAACTTGTGCATTTTTAATGTATGGGAACATTGCATTTCTTTATGAAATTTTGTTTTTCTTGTCTTGCCTAATGTCTTTATAGTGTGTCCTCAATGAAATGAAATTTCTTTCTCCCAAAATATCTTTAAATGTTTAACCGTTTTTTTTCTTTTTTTTTTTTTTTACTTTCTGACATATGTAGTGTTAACAACACACTGCACAGTAAATTTTAGCAAGAATACTGCTGCCATATCTGGGCAGGAGCTGCTAAAAACAGCCTATCCTGCCTTGACAGAGTACAAAATAGACTTCGTGGCTTAGTAGGGGATGCCCTTTTCTCTTCCCTGCAACCTCTCTCCCACAGAAGAGACGTTGCAAGCCTATCTTTGTTTTATGTGCATATTTCTCATGAAGTTTAATCGAGTTTAATCGGCTATCTCCCCACGTCCTCTACCCGGCTGGAAAAAACGTGTCGGTGGCCAGCTAAGAACGTGGCTCGGGACTATCAAAGCCGACGCTGAGCTTATTTCGGGCCCGCTCATCTATGGCCTGTCTCGTTGGAGACGTGACTGGCTATTGCTCACTCGGGATCTTGCCTCCGATCGCCGGGCTTGGGCCGCAGCGGTACGAGATGTGCATCTTCATGAAGCCGACTCAACTCCTCCAGGGTGAATGTCGTTTCAAGTACAAGTACAAGTATCTTTGTTTTATCGTTATTTCCATGGCAGGTGCTCGTCTGAACTCCAATCTCTAGTCCCTCCTCGCCAATCTTTTACAAAAAACACCCGCTAGCTGAATCCACTGTTAAAAACTTTACCCACTCTTTATCTATGCCTAAATCAAAACGTAGATTCTATTAACAAAGCTTCTTTCTTAGAACTGCACGCCTGTGGAACTTGCCTACTTCCCTCCTGACTACAACTTGGATGTCTTCAAGTCCAACGTAAGCAAATTCCTGATGAACCGCCCCCTTAAGTAGACACTCTAACATATATCCACACTAATGTACTGTACTTATAATAACCCTTATCCATGAGTGGCTCCCAGGCCTTGATAAGTGGTGACCACCTTGTAAAAAAAAAAAAAAAAGAGTTCGCATGCCCAGAGAATACCTAACCTTAATAAAATAGAATAGTAAATAAAATAGTAAATATAGTAAGTATTCTAATTTTATAATACGTTTAAAGATGACTATGAGGTAATCTGTCTGTTGGTCGGTCGGTTATACTAGCAAGGTTGCTGCCTGACCAAAAAAGTGTTAGGAAATAAAAAAAAAGAGGGAAAATATGACAAAAACGAAAAAATAAGTTTATCAGTAAAACAATGGAACACAAAAGAAAGCTCTAGTAATATGGCTAATCAATATACATGCAATCTTTTACATGTAAAATGCTTTTATTTGCGACATGCGGTGTAACCGCGATGCTATATTTCGGGATGTCTTCCCTTTGTCAGGCGTGTATTAAATGGACGCAACTTAATCCTTATTCTCAAGTAGTACTTTATTCTTGATAAGTAGTGACGTGTAAGTAAACAAGGCCGATAGCCGTTAGTCGCGTGCTCTCATGTAATGAACGCGTGAATGTAGGATTGACATGAAATTCTTAAAGATAAACTAAAATGACCGAAAAAAAAAATGGGCTGAAATGACTGAAATAAATAAAAAGTAAATGACTTAGAATGACTTTAATGAACTTAAGAATGACTTGAATGCTTAAAAAATAACTGGAATCCTTCAAAAACAACTTGAATGATCTGGAGAATGACTTGAATGGCTTTGAGACTGACGTTGTAAAGTGGGTGATCATTTTACATTAAATTAATACAGAAAAGTGATCCCCCACTTTATATCACAATAAGTACAGCATGTAGTAAGAAAGATACTACACTTTGATCTTGGCCTTTTGGCTTAAAAAGCTAAAAACAGCATCTATTAACAGACCTTTGATCTTAACCAAAAAGGCGAAGCACAAAAGTGTTATGGGTAGACCGACCGACCGACCGACCGACCGAGTGACTTATAGAGTCGCTTGCACGCGACTAAAAACATGAAAGAGAAAAAAAAAAGATTAAAAAGATACCAGTCTTGTTTAATCTGTTTTTCGTGTTGTCAAATTAAACTTTCTTTTAGAATTGTCTAAGCTTGAAATGTGTGATAGGCCTGCCACTAGACTAATCTGATACGAACGGAAGAGGTTCTTTCGTAAAGAAAATGACTGTGGCTCGTGTTGTCATTAGGTTGAGAGGAAAGTTCTTACGGAATTTTTAATTTTGATTTCAAATGATGAATTTTCAAATAAGTTTTCGTTATAATACCTTTACTTTATTTATTATTTCAAAGATCGTTTTTCGTTCTATCTAATCGTTTCAATTGCAATCGTTTTAAAACAATTATGTCTTCTTTCAGAACGTTGAATACAAGATGGACAAAAAGCAAATTCGCACAATTTTCTTATTTTAATTCGAGCTAGGCCGAAAAACTGCTGAAACATCTCGTTATATCAATGAAGCCTTTGGCCCAGGAACCACTACTGGGCGCACAGCATAATAGTGATTTAACAAATTTCGTGGTGGCTACGAAGTCTTGAAAATGATGAGCGTAGGGGTCGGCCATCGGATGTTAATGATCAATTAAGAGCCTTAGTCGAAGCCAATCCACACACAACTGTTCAAAAACTTGCTCCTGAATTAGACATAACGTATACGACGATTTCCAACCATTTGAGACAGATTGGAAAGACAAAAAACTTGATAAGTGGGTGCCTCAATTATTGAATGGCAACCAAAAGAAACACCGTTATCAAGTGTCATCTTCTCTTTTACCAACAAGAACGACCCGTTTCTCGACCGGGTTGTGACTTGTGATGAAAAGTGGTTTCTTTAGAGTATCCGGCGACGCTCAGCTCAGTAGTTAAAGGCCAACAAAGCTCCACGACTCTTCCCGAAGCCAGAGTTGCACCAAAAAGAGGTCATGCTGACTGTTTGGTGGTCTTCGACCGGTCTCATCCATTAGTTAAAAAAAAAAAATTGTCAACAAATGAATGAAATGCATCAGAAACTTCGACAACACCCAACATTAGTCAACAGAAAAAGCCCAATTCTTATCCACAACAACGCCCAAGCGCACGTTGCTAAACTGACCCTGCAAAAATAGAACGAATTTCTGCCTCATCCGCCATACTCTCCAGACCTCTCACCTATCGACTACCACTTTTTAAAGCATCGTGACAATTTCTGCAAAAGAAATGCTTAAAAAACCCAAGCGATAAAAAAAAACGCCTTCAGCGACTTTATCGCAAGAGTTTTGACATTACTGGCATAAATACAGTTTTGCATTGGCAATTTGCGTTGATTCTGATGGAGCTTATTTCAATCAATAAATTCTCATTTGAGCTGAGATATGGTTATCTGAATTTAAAAGTTAAAAACCGCAAGAACTTTATTGAACACCTGATACACCAAGGCTCAGCGCAGATGATGTGTGCTGTAGTGTGGGTATTTTACTATTCGAAATTAATAATAAAAAAGTCAAGTATAAAAAAAGTGGAATGATTTTTAATAAAATATTTGAATGTGAATGTGGTTTCAAATACAGTTTTACTGTCTATTTAAATGTTAAAAATTTCTTAAAGATACTTCTAAGAGATATTTTTATAAATCCTTATTACACTACAGCGACCACACGCCTAACACAAGCCCAAAGTAAAGAGATTTTATCGACAGTGAAACAACATCGGCACAAAGTCTCGTTATAACAACATAAGACAGGGTTAGGGTTAGGGTTAGGGGTAGGGTAACATAAGACACGGAATTTTGTTTACGAAAAAAAAAAAAAAAAAAAAAAAAAAAAAAAAAAACTCTTTCCATCTTTGATGATAGATATTTTACTCTCCGAAATTAATAAGAATAAAAAGGTTAAAACCAAAACTAATAATTTTAAATAAAATATTCGCATCTTAACATGGTTTCGATGACAGTTCGTCTGTTTATTCAAAATTATATATATTACTAGCAGAAGTACCCGTCGTTGACTGGGTTCAAAAACAGCCTACTGAAAATGGACTCTGATTTATGAAAGTATGATAGGTTATGAAAAGGAAGGGTTGTAAATTTGGGTTGAATTTGGGGGTATCAAAACCAAAGCAAAATATGATGAAAGTAAAAATAAAAAAAAAAAAAAACATAATTTATTATACCATACCCGTTCACACTGAAACACTTATCACAATATTCTGTGGATCTATATTCAAAAACCTTGTTAAACTTTGTGACATATTTACATTCTATGGATGTCAGGTGCGAACGAACACCCCATAATTTTATTATACCATATTACTTCAAACTGAAACATAATTATCAAAGTATATTTACGCAGATAGATATGAAAAGTCTTTAAAGTGTGTGCCTATTTTCATTCTATGGAGGCCAGGCGCGAACGCAGACCCCACAATTATTATACCATCCCTATTTAAGTTAAAACATACTTATCAAAGTATTCTCATGTATATCTATATAAAAAACACTTGTAAACGTTTTTTAATTTTTAAATTTTTTTTTCATACTTTGTGGACAAGGCGCTAACGCAGACACCACAATTTTAATGAACCATCATTATGCAAGATCAAACATACCCATTCCTGTGTCTCGATGCATCTTCTATCATTATATGTAATCAGTTTTTTAAAATAGTCAACCATATAGGAGCCTATTCGTGACCCCCCCCCCCCATACACAGACATTCAACTTTATATTATAGATATATTGTCACCCACAGACAGACTGTTTCGCTTTATCAGAGCGCTCCTCAGCTTGACTAAATCAGCACCCGTACTAATCCTGGGATCGAACCAATAGTTAACAACTCTATCGAACAGATCGCTGGGACAGGCGCCGTTGGCAATCATATTTAACAATATTTATACAAATATTAACCGCCACTCCCACAGTGCTCAATTTGCATTTTTCAAAGACTTTTGTATTACGCTACAGCAATAGCAAGCTATATCGATTACCGAGAGTGCTACACCCGAGAAAGAGGAGCTTCTGTAATCAACAAAAGGGAGTTTATATAGTAAGCCACGGAGAGACTCCTCATATATATTTTTTTTCTCCCGCTTTTTTTTTCTCTCTCGTTGCGCCAACATGTTTTAATCGTTTTTTAAACGTAAATAAATTTAATTAATGCCCCCGTACGTTGGCACATTAAATAAGTTCCCCAATAAAACTCTTTATTTTCGTCACAATACTATTTAGATTGCTATCGATTTACTCCTGAAGAGATGATAGCCGAAAGAGCTCTCGAGAAACTTCCGCCTACTATTTTATTTAAAACCATATATATATATATATATATATATATATATATATATATATATATATATATATATATATATATATATATATATACATTATATATATATATATACATTATATACATATATACACATTATATATATATACACACATTATATATATACACATTATATATATACACATTATATATATACATTATATACATTATATATATATACATACACATTATATATATACATACACATTATATATATACATATATATACACATTATATATATACATACATTATATATATACATAAATTGTATATATATACATATATATACATATACATTATATATACATTATGTATATATACATTATATATACATTATATATCAACATTATATATACATTATATATATACATTATATACATTATATATACATTATATATA
>NC_136511.1:65832510-65875010 GCF_053919585.1 Euprymna scolopes
TTAATTAAGTGTAATTCTAAATAAGTACCAAAAATGGTAAATTGAAATTCCAATAACTGATTACGTTGGACCTGTATCTAATTTCGCAGAGTACGTAAAGTTGTAGACAGCGGATATTTTTAGTTGGCTAGTCAGACTAGTAACACGCTGTAAAGTAGCCGAAGTATTACTGAAATGTTCAAGTGTTGGTGGGGTATGAGTGGGAGAGAGGGAGACTTGTTATATGGAAAGTACTCAGAAGTAAGCGGTAAGAAATACACATGTCTAAAAAAAAGAGTATTTTATATGGATCGAAAGAAGTTGGCTTACAAAGGCTGAAAAAAAAAATACTTGTTATGAGGATAAAAAAAGGATTCAGGATACATTGAATGTTAAAGACAGGAAAATTAAATCTGAACAGTATAGGTAGATGCGTGCAGAACAGGAGACTCCGTTAGCTTGGTCACATTGAAAGAATAGATGCGAATTGTTTCATTAGTAGACATAGAACAGTTGAGGTAGCAGGTTTAGCTTCCAGGGAGAATCCAAGCAAAACATAGGAGGAATCATAAGGATGGACTTGAAAGAAAGAGGGATAAATAAAAACTTGGCCAGAGATAGGTTAGTTTGGAAGTTAATTTTTAAAAGCTACCCAACATATGTCAGCATAAAGCGAATGTGAAGATGATGATGAGCATTGAATTTTACCTACATATATCTAGGTAGAGGATTAAAAAAAATCTTGTTACAAGTGTTTTATGTTTACATACAGCCATACAGTGATTGAGAGTTTGGAATGAATGCTATATGGAAGGAATAGATAGCAATAAGGGGCAAGAAGTGCACGTGTTGAAAAAAACCCTAATACAACAATCTCTGTCTACATCGTATTGATGTCGACCAGTGTAGATCGGAAAGTGTGTCTTACTAAAGGAAATAACAAACCAGAAAAAATATGTAATCGATGCAAACGATTGGAATTTATTTTAATTAATCTAAGTGTAGTTAATTACTTAGTAATACAGACTGTGAATTACGTAAAAAAAAAACGGAGTTTTTTTTACATTTAAATCAAAACAAGTGGATTCCAAAGGTTGGAAACAAAAGAATAATTTGAATTAATGTGGAATTATTTTTTAGAGATGAGCAATTTGTATAATTTATTTTATTTAATTATTTGAACTATTATCCTCATCTTTTTTCACGTAGAAGATGAGGATAATAGTTCACAAATAAATAAAATGAATTATACAAATTTTATCATCTCCAAAACAATTCCAAATTAATTCAAGTTTATATCAATCGGTACGGACCCGACAATTTGAAAAATATAAAAATATGGATTTATAAGACAAAAAACAAAACAAAAAAAATCCTTGATTGTCCTTCGGGGCCTGTGGTGCAGTGGATAGAGATGCGGAATATCTACGATTCCAAGTAGGCATTGTCTGGAGGTAGCGGTTTCAATCTCACCCAAAGCCGGAGATTAGTTGAACAACAATTACTGAAATCAGTAATTGCAGTGGATGCAGTTAGAGGATTCGACATTCCTATCCTGTCGCGGTTAACCTGACGAAAGCCAGAAGAATAATCGGTCGAAACGTCGTGAAAAACAACAAATGGAAGATGAGGATAATAATCCAATTAATTAAATAAACTAAAAAAAAAAGAATAATTGTTCTGAGGATAAGTGTCTATGCAAAAAACAAAAGTGATTCAAGGAGTGTTTGACAGGCAAAAAAAAAAAAAAAGACTTTGGTGAATAAAAAAACGCCACAATGAGTTTTTAGTAGCTTCGCTAAGGATGAACAAACACGTGTTCAAGAAGGCAGGAATTCTATTTGAAAGAACTCGACCAAAAGAAAGACAAACGAAGAAACAAGACGCGACAAGAACAATATTGGATTGGCTGAGCTAACGAGGAAAGTTTAGTAGTCAATTAAGTGCTATGAAATATTCATACAACATAACAACCATACTCAACTGAAAATCAATTAAATTTTCGCTTTTTGTATATGTTTGAGAATTTCTAAAGTGGATCACAAATAATCTCTTTACATTATAAATATGACCTTGTGTGTGTGTGTGTGTGTGTGTGTGTTTGTGTGTGTGCGCGCATGTGCACGGAACGGTCTCTACCAAGCTACTCTGTCAATTTTTTATCTACAAACTTCAAACTTGATATATGGGGCATTCGAACCTGTGGAACAAAATCAATTTGTTTGTTTCCTTTTTTAGCCGGGACAATAGCTGCTAAGGGATCAAAATGCTCCACGCATGCGCAAATGTACATTTATACGTTTAACTGCATTAATTTGTCAAGTGTAATATGTCGTTAGCTCAAACGGTAACAAATACTGCTAGAGAGCCAAATGTTTTGGTTTCGATTCTAGCTGATGGAACTCAAGTGTTCGGTAAAATTCAGTTATAAGTTAGTACTCGTTTGGAGGTTTAATCATCAGTTCGGACGACACTAAAAAGTCAATTACGAATTACTGAGGACATCTACGCAGTCTGACGGAACAAGAACAAGATAACTTTATATGTTAGTTATGATTATCACATATGAAGAATGAATTTTGCTGTCTGACTTATTAGTATGTTATTAGTATATTATTAGTATGTTATTAGTATGGCGCACTTGAATTGCTTGATAAAACAAGAACGACATTAAACTTGAAGTGAATTACTCGTCATAGTAAAAACGAAGACACTTGAAAGAAATCCAAAACAAATACACGGGAAATAAATTACAGTGAAAATTAAACGGGAAGCGATTTACATCAGAAATGCATTAGATTCTTTACAGCAGAAATCAATCCTCATCGGCTGAACTTATGATTTGTATTATTATTCAAACTGCTACTCTCATCTTTGTATTAGTGGCATCTTTATGAATTCGAGAACTATGAAGGACTCGTGTGTGTGTGTGTGTGTGTGTGTGTGCGTGTGTGTGTGTGTGTAAGAGAAGGGAAACAAATGTCATCATGGAGAATAGACATAAATAAGTGGTAAGAAAAAACGTGTTCACAAAGGAATATTTATAATATACATCGAAACAGCTGGCTAACAAAGGTTGAAAACAAAAGAACACAACGGAAGAAGGCCGGAGGTTACATCGACCGAAACGTTGTGCGAATAATAATCAAGATAGAACAGTAATCCAAATAATACGAATTATCAAATCTCGGTTCTTCTTCGTTATTGTTACAAACCCGAAGCCGAAAAATAAACGAGCTTTCATTAAAAATACATTGATAACTGTTATACCCGTATTCCTACCTTTGTACCTGTGATGGTAATACACTTCGTTTGTTAAATCAACCTCGCCTTAATTTTCTCCTTTTACTATTATGTTACGACACAACAATAACTAATTACTGTTTTTGTCGATTTCAACAGTAAGTAATGTTATCTACATAATCGTCATGTCACAGTTAGTTAAATATTTCTGGAATATTACATAAAACACGTGTTTCTATGATTCAACGAAAAAAATTATCTCGTCATGTTTGTTTTGTCACAAAGAAAATAACTCATCGTTTGAATTATTCTAAGTCTTTGACAGTTTTCAAAAATGAATTACGTCTCCTGCTAATATAGACGCTCTTCGGTTATCTTGTAAGCTAAAATTGCTAATTTATTCGAAAAAAATATTTTCTTTAATAATTAATTTTCTACCCTATCGTTTTTCGTAATGTTTGGATATTTTCATTACTGCGACATGACAATTTAGTGGATATCATTGGTTTCGCTTGAAATTCAATATTTCAATTTTCCAATTTCTCTATGATAACGAAGAAGAACTTCGCATCAAAAATTCCGAAACAAAGAAATAACAATAATCAAAAAATGAATCCGTATTATATTATGCAAGAAACTGTGTAGTAAACAGTTTCGTAATATGAACGAAATGAGCAAAGTATAATTTTATATTACGTTTCTGACTTTTTGAGATGGGGATTGATTATTCGCATTATTCGAATTCTTTAGACTACTGTTCTCATCTTGAATGTCATTTTCACAACGTTTCTCTCGATGTAACCTCCGATCTTTTTCAGATGTATCTTGTCAAACTCAAAAATGTTTCCGTTGAATTCGGACGGAATCTCAAACGGAACCCTTTATTTGCTTCACATTTAGCATTTTTTTTAATTACATTTTCACCCCAAACAAGGCACATTGCCACTTTGGTGTAGGGGGCTACTATCAGGGACAACAACTACTGCGGCACAATGTTGGGATTTGGACAGCAAGATATCGGTTCACGTTACACTTGAACTTCTGCATGTCAGTACAGTTAGGGAAGCGGGAACCTGGAATGGAATTCCAGAGTCTAGCGGTTCTGGGGAAGAAACTACTGGACTAGAAAGATCTTTTACATCTAGGGATCTCTACTGTGTGGGGGTGGGATTTAGCTGCCTGTCGGGTTTGTCGAGGATATCTACGTCGTGGAGGCACAAGTGTCTGCAGTTCGTCAGAGCATTCACCATTAAAATACTTGTAGAACAGGCAGAGGGATGCAACGTTTCGTCGATAGGACAGAGGCTGAAGTTTAGATGCCAGTTCAGAGCCTATCAGATTGGCGACTCTCTTTTGAACCTTGTCTAGGAGCGAGAGACTAGTAGCAGATGCACCAGCCCAAAGGTGACAACAATACTCCATACATGGGCGAATGATGGCCTTATAGAGGTACAGGATACTTTCGGGTGTCAGTAGTTTTCTAGCACGGTATAGAGAGCCTACATTTTTCGCAGCGGCCCTGGCAATGTTTTCAATATAATTGTTCCAACTCATGTTTCCTGTGAACGTTAGGCCAAGCAGTTTGAAAGATGTACTCTCAGACAGGGAGTCACTGGCCATTGCTATTGGTGGCAGAGAAGGTTTCTTGTAATTATTGAAGGAAACCAGTTTAGTCTTGGCAGCATTGAATGTGACCATCCATTTATGTACCCATTCCACTACTGATTGGAGATCATCCTCTAGTGTTTTTGCCATTTCTTTAGATATGTGTTCATTTGTTTTCCTGTCATGCCTGTTATAGAGTGTGGTGTCATCAGTATATATACCCATCTCAGAGGCAGTTTTGTCGGGGAGGTCATTAATAAATATTAGGAACAATAGAGGTCCAAGGATAGACCCCTAAGGCACTCCCGCATTTATATGCTCTCGTTCCATCGCAGGGACCCGTGGCGCAGTGGTTACAGTAATCAGACATTCCTATAGTATTATGGAAGAAATTGTGCAGTTTTGTAATAAGAACATATGAAAGAAATGAATACAGTATAATTTTATACTCTGCATATCTTAAAAAAAAAATAGAATTAAAATCGTTGTTGATAAATAAGAAAGTGATTAAAATAAGGCGAAAAAAATATTTTTATTGTTTTGTTTATGCAAACGAATTTTCTAAGCAAAATAGTATTTGTTTCTTTATATCAGAAAATTACTATATTTGAGCCGTAAGGTAAATAAACTGAAAGGTTTAGAAATTACCTTAAAACGTAGTAATGTGATTAAAATGAATGATGACTTATAGAGACAACACAATTATGAAGCTATTTGAAATCTTCATCTCTGTAACTAATGTAACTAATACTGTCTACATCGTGTTAGTGTCGACCAGTGTAGATCGGAAAGTGTGTCTTACTAAAGGAAATAACAAACCAGAAAAAATATGTAATCGATGCAAACGATTGGAATTTATTTTAGTTAATCTAAGTTTAGTTAATTACTTAGTAATACAGACTGTGAATGTACGTAAATGTTGGCCAATAAGAATCAAATCGTTTCCAAGAGATGTTTAGGAATAAAGGATGGTACTTCCAACAGGATGGAGCACCTCTCAATTATCATGACGTAAGAGACTATCTTGATGGTCACCTGGCAAACAGATTGGCATGACGAAGAAAGAGTATCGAGTACCATCCACACTGAGCAGATTTGACCCCCGTGGATGTTATTTGGTTGTGGGAGGCATGTTAAGCAGAGGGTTCACACCACAAAGCCAGCTACAATTAATGAGTTGAAAGCAGCAATTGGAAAGGGATGTGCCAACATATCAATTGAACTGATTAGGAACGTTTTAGATTCAATCAGTGGGCATTGTCAGATGTGCATGGACTACAATGTCCAATAAGTTGAACACAATCGATAATTAGTTTCTAGATTTGTTCAGTATTTCGAAGTATGAAACTTTTCTTTATTATATTATAGATGTTGGTTTTATAGTTCTTTAAAAATTGTATACATTTGATTATATTATAGATGTTGGTTTCATAGTTATTTAAAAATTGTATACATTTTATTATATTATAGATGTTGGTATTATGGTTATTTAAAAATTGTATACATTTTATTATATTATAGATCTTGGTATTATGGCTATTTAAAAATTGTATACATTTTATTATACTATAGATGTTGGTATTATAGTTATTTAAAAATTGTATACCTTTTATTATATTATAGATGTTGGTATTATGGTTATTTAAAAATTGTATACATTTTATTATATTATAGATGTTGGTATTATGGTTATTTAAAAATTGTATACATTTATTATATTATAGATGTTGGTATTATGGCTATTTAAAAATTGTATGCATTTTATTATATTATAGATGTTGGTATTATAGTTATTTAAAAATTGTATACATTTTATTATATTATAGATGTTGGTATTATAGTTATTTAAAAAATTGTATACATTTTATTATATTATAGATGTTGGTTTTATAGTTATTTAAAAATTGTATACATTTTATTATATTATAGATGTTGGTATTATGGTTTTTTAAAAATTGTATACCTTTTATTATATTAGAGATGTTGGTATTATGGCTATTTAAAAATTGTATACATTTTATTGTATTATAGATGTTGGTATTATAGTTATTTAAAAATTGTATACATTTTATTATATTATAGATGTTGGTATTATAGTTATTTAAAAATTGTATACCTTTTATTATATTATAGATGTTGGTATTATAGTTATTTAAAAATTGTATACATTTTATTATATTATAGATGTTGGTTTTATAGTTATTTAAAAATTGTATACCTTTTATTATATTAGAGATGTTGGTATTATGGCTATTTAAAAATTGTATACATTTTATTGTATTATAGATGTTGGTATTATAGTTATTTAAAAATTGTATACATTTTATTATATTATAGATGTTGGTATTATAGTTATTTAAAAATTGTATACCTTTTATTATATTATAGATGTTGGTATTATAGTTATTTAAAAATTGTATACATTTTATTATATTATAGATGTTGGTTTTATAGTTATTTAAAAATTGTATACATGTTATTATATTATAGATGTTGGTATTATGGCTATTTAAAAATTGTATACATTTTATTATATTATAGATGTTGGTATTATAGTTATTTAAAAATTGTATACCTTTTATTATATTATAGATGTTGGTATTATAGTTATTTAAAAATTGTATACCTTTTATTATATATAGATGTTGGTATTATGGCTATTTAAAAATTGTATACATTTTATTGGGACACCTTTTATATATTAGTGATGGGTCGATTCCAATATTTCACCAAGTTCTGATACAATTACCAATTCTGTTCTACATTTCTGATTTCGATACAATTACCGATTGCGATTTTTCCCCCTAAATATAGAGTTGTTCTTTGGGTAGGGCAGTCAGATTACTGCAATATCTCAAATAATATGTGCATATATTTTCGCAAACGTAAAAAAATACATTTTAATTGTACTGATTTTTAAAATAAATAAATATCTATTATATCATCATTAATATGAGCCATGGAAAATTAAATTTAAATAAAAAGAACCAAATAAAAACAATCATTTTTGCATCGGAAAATAGACACATACTTAAATCATTCGTTGACATCTATGCTGATGACACGACCATCTACGGCAACACATCAAAGGCTGTAAATGACGAAGTTCTCTCTGATTCTCTCTCCTCTGATCTCGAGCGCGTGGTTCAGTGGGGGAAGATGTGGCTAGTTACCTTTAATGCATCTAAAACCAAACTCCTATCCTTACATCATCAACGCTCTGATCCCCAGCTGGCATCAATTGTGATGGATGGCTCTCGTCTGGGTGAGGCCCCGTGTTTTGACAAGCTTCTGGGTTTGACCTTTACTCCTGATCTGAAATGGAACACGTACATCAAGTCTGTTGCCAAGGTCGCAGGAAAGATGGTGGGATCCTTCTACCGCTCCAGAAGATATCTCACTACTGATGCAATTCTCTATCTATATAAAAGCCAAGTACGGCCAAGGATGGAATACTGTTGCCATATCTGGGCAGGAGCTGCCAAAAACAGCCTATCATGCCTTGACAGAGTTCAAAATAGACTTCGTGGTTTAGTGGGGGATGCCCTTTTCTCTACCCTGCAACCCCTCTCCCACAGAAGAGACGTTGCGAGCCTATCCTTGTTTTATCGTTATTTTCATGGCAGGTGCTCGTCTGAACTCCAATCTCTGGTCCCCCCTCGCCAAACTTTCACGAAAATCACCCGTCTAGCTGAATCCACTGTGAAAAATTTCCCCCACTCTATATCTGTGCCTAAATCAAAACGCGGATTTCATGAGCAAAGCTTCTTTCTTAGAACTGCACGCCTGTGGAACTCTGTTCCGTCTGCCTGCTTCCCTCCGGACTACAACTTGGATGTCTTTAAGTCTAATGTTAACAAATTCCTTATGAACCGCCCCCCCTAATTAAACACTTCATAAAATCTCCTCACTAACGTGATGTACTTGCAATAACCCTTATCCCTGAGTGGCTTCCGGGCCTTGATAAGTGGTGATCACTGTGTAAAAAAAAAAAAAAAAAAAAAAAAAGACACAAACTTTTCCTGATTCCAATATTTCCAAAAGTTCCGATATTTTGATTTTCAATTCCGATTAATCACACTAATAAATAAAAATATATTATTTTATGTTTAATCATACACTATATAAATAATATATTATTAAATATATAATAATAATAATATATAAAAATATAATAAATAATAAATATATAAAAATATATTATTAAATATATAATTATACACTATATAAATAATGACAATATTTTTGCAAATAATTCGAGAAATTATTCTTATACCTACAAACACATGTTTCATACTTACGCAATTATCAGTGTAAGAAGTGACAATTATTACCAGTCGGAAGATTCATACTCAGTGACAAAGTCATTCTTGAATCCGTAGGCCTGTATTATATTTTCAGGTCACCAGAAATAAACACAAGGACTAAGTGAAATTAAGTACTTATAATTGCCAAATCGACAGGTCTGAACAATAAGCAGTCATAGTATTCAACGACAGAAAGATTTTTACAAACAGATTTTTTCCTTCTTTAACTTTACAACATGGCAAAGAAGAAGAAGAAGAAAAAATAGAAAGAAAACAACATACTGAGGATGGAGATTGACTCCGAAATATATTTAGATTATAAATTTCAATCAAGTAAAATATTTGTTTATTTTTCTAATATTGTGTTGTGATTTGGCTTTCAAGCGGACTTGATGCATATATATATATATATATATATATATATATATATATATACATATATATATATATATATGTGTGTGTGTGTGTGTGTGTATATATATATATATATATATATATATATATATATATATATATATATATATATATATCCCTCCAATTTCTATATTCAGTTCTCTAAAGAAACGAATGGCTGCCATAAGGCATGGTTCTTTACATAAAGGAATTAAACATTCCCGGTAGCCAATAATGCAAAATTGTAAATGCCATAAGAATTATAATGTAATTCATTCTGTAGCAAGGGTGAAAACATAGGTTCAGACTGCTGACAAGGTTGGGGTTCGAATTTCATTGTGAAGCACTTATTCGTCCAGCAACAGCGAAGAGCTATTATGCCGCGAAACAGCTGTCTGCGAAAGACACACACACGCAAGCATAAACGTGAAGCATAAATACGTAAATAGATCTCACTAACTGTAAACATATAATAATAGGAAACACTATGCCGGGTCAGTTAGTAAAAATGCGACTTTTGTATGTAATTCTCTTCATTTATATGTGCACCACTCGTATCTCTCTCTGCAAAGCAGTTACAGAGTTCAAACTTGATTTCCAATGCAATCAATGAATCGTTTAGAAGTATAGTGTTTATTGGCGTTAAATAAACTATAATGAAGTTAATGTGTCTTAAAACAGAAAAAAAAACAACAAAAAAAAACAAGTGAAGCATGCATGGTCCCATGTGAGTGCACGGTGAACGAGGCATAAAAAAATGACTAAGTTCAGTATTTGCCCCACCCCCCTCCATTTAGCCCCTAAAGTCCCCAGGGGACGTCAAATCCTGGTGAAAATGAACAAACCGTGCAGTTTTAGGCCTTAACGTATGTAAATTTGAGTTCTGCACCATGCAAAAAAAAAAAAAAAGAAATGTCTAAGTCCATCATTTTCCCCATCCCCATTTAGTCCCAAAAGTTCCCAAGGCCTTAACATATTTAAATTTGAGTTCAGCACTATTCAAAACTGCTAAATAGACATATACAGAAACGTTTAGCCAAATATGGTAAAATAGTCCCAAAAATGGAGTGTTTTTATAAGCCCTAAAAGAGCCCCTGGGGCACACCCAAGAGTTATTGCGAAGTATAGACAAATAAAATTATATAGAAATCAGTCAGTTACAACTTTTCAGAAAGTTTTATAAAAATCCAAAGCATCAATTTTTTTAACAAACACAAAAGTGTCAATTTTAGCTATTCTAACCTGAAAAGCACCCCTATGGGGGCAACCGGAGTTTTCCCGGAAAATCCGTTCTGATACTTTTTTTACTCATATCATGTTTAATGTTTGTGTAAAATTTAAAAAAATTCCAAGTCGCAGTTATTGAGAAAATTTCAGACAGACGAACGGACAAGGGTGAATTTACAGGTCCACCCTCCTTTTATCGGGGGACCAATAAATATATTAAGATATTTCGGACTACTATTGCATTTCCGTTTATTGACGTTGTGTGTGTATATAATGTATATATAAGTAACGTGGCGGTATCGTCTATATATTTATAACAGTTTATAAACAGTTCCTTAGCCGGACGAATGACGTTGCCTGTGGGGAAAATGCCAAGATGCAGATTATAGTTTTTCTACGAGTCTTTTATTCTCGTCTGGATCCCCTTCCGGAATTATGCAACGCTTGTTGAAGTTTACATGTTGCGATATCTTGCATCCGATAGCTTTCCCACGGTATCCAGAGACCGTCCAACTCTGATTGAAACTCTACAGAAACTCTCTTTCTGCCTACGTGACTACGTAATTATATGCAACGTAGCACAAGAAACAGTCACCAGATCCTTGTCAGGCACCCAAATTCTTTTATTATTGTTCCTAAAATTCCCAAAGTTATTTATCTAAATTTGTCTTATTTACTGTAAGTTTATATATTTTCAGGTGCCAATTACAGCTTTAAAGGCGTTCTCTTCAAGATTTGAAGCCAAAATATTTACCTAATTAATTGATTTAATTTTCTCGTGAAACCGTCATCCTGAATTCGCACACGTCTATTACGTTGCATAAAGATAAAATAGCCGAGAGACCAAATTAAATAGTGAGTATTGGTATGATTTCCCTATTTGTCTTAGTTTCCTTGTGTGATATATATATATATATATATATATATATATATATATATATATATATATATATATATATATATATATATATTAGTGATGGGACGATTCCAATATTTTTCCCGATTCTGATACAGTTACCGATTCCGATTCTTTATATATAGCTGTATTTTTCTAGGATTCCAGTAGAAACATACATGTTAAAATGTGCTCGTCTAGCTGCACTGACGGACTGTGATACAGCAAAACAGTACCGTATGTGGATAACTATATATATATATATTTATGTATGACTTTATATATATCTTCATATGCTAGAGCGTTTTCATCTTAAATTCTACGCAATTATGCCCAAGGTAGAAAATAGACTTCGTAGCCTCGTAGGAGATGTCCTTTTCTCCTCCTTGCAACCTCTATCTCACAGAAGAGATGTTGCGAGTTTGTCTCTGATGTATCGTTATTTTCATGGAAAGTGTTCAACTGAGCTTCAATCTATGGTCCCCCCTCGCCAAACTTTCACAAGAAACACTCGTCTAGCTGTAAACACTATCAATAATTTCCCCCACTCTTTATCTGTGCCTAAACCTAAACGTAGATTCCATGAACAAAGCTTCTTTCTTAGAACTGCACGCCTGTGGAATTGTCTTCCGTTTTCCTGCTTTCCGGTTGACTACAATATGGTTGTGTTCAAGTCTAAAGTAAATAAGTTCTTGATGAGCCGTTCCATATAAGTTATTAAATTTACCAAATTTTCATTACTAATGATTACTATATTGACCAATTTCTACTGTACACTCTTTAACCCTTATCCTTGAGTGGCCTCTGGGCCTTGATAATGTGGTGATGCCTTTGTAAAAAAAAAAAAAAAAAAAAAAATAGAATCCAGCGTAAAAGTGAAATGAAACCAATCATCTCATAAGAAGCCATAAGGAATAAATAACGTCATTTTTTTCAAAGGAATATGCAAATTAGTTTAACTTCATGTAGTTGCTCGCATATCCATGACTGAGTACATTAAAGAGTTTGTTTTAATAATTCTAAATAGTAAAAGTAGGTTTTTAATATCAATTTCAGTAAATAGTAAAAATAGGTGTTTAATATCAATGTCAGAGCGAGAAAAACTTAACTTATACAGGGTGACCCCCCCCCCAAAAAAAAAAAAAAACAGAGGACATTCAATTGTTTTTCTGAGGATTTTACAGTCAACGGAGAAAAAAAAAAGGCCAAAGACCCTAGTGTTTTGATATGATGTTTTGGATATAATAAACTAGTTATGACCAAAGTTTCATTTCATTCAGGCAAAACACTAAGAAACGGGGCCTAATTAAAGTTGGGACCCGTTTTTTTTTGGGTCACCCTGTATATATATGTATATATATTAGTCATTCACATACGGTACTGTTTCGCTGTATCACAGCTCGTCAATGCGGCTAGACAAACAACTACCTCAAGCCAAGTTTGAAACTCGACCGCCTAGTTAAATACACACCAATTGAGGCCAGGATGGTGTTTTTTTCTTATCGGCCTTACTCTCCTCTCTGAATTATTTTCTGTGGCACCACTATCACCTACGATTTAAAAATAAGTTGTTATTTATTTATTTATTTTATTGTTGTTGTTGCGTTTTGTTATTGTTTCTGTTATTATCATCTATATATTAATACGGTAGTGTGTGTGTTATTTTCTGTGTCACGCTTACATCCGGGTCGTTTAATTGTTATTTACTTTCATTTCTTGTCATAAATAATTTTATCAAGAATTCTTCATAAGTTTTGGTTTCGATTATAGCTGATGGCACTTAAGTCATCTATTTTGTTTATAAATAATTTTATCAAGAATTCTTCATACGCTTTGGTTATGGCTGAAGGAATTCAAGTTTATACACACACATTATATATATATATATATATATATATATATATATATATATATATATATATATATATATATATATTCAAGTTTATACACACACATTATATATGTAAAAACTTATATATAAGTTTTTACTTCGGTTTCGATTCAAGCTAATGCACCCAAGTCATATGGATATGTTTTTTTAAATTAAATTTTTTTTTTAATCGCAACTTTTAACATATAAAAATCGATAGAACATTAACTCTGCAAGAATTAAAATATCATATTTAAGCGTACTTTACGACCGGACTTTTGTGCCAGCTTAGATAAATACTTTTGAAGCTTTAACAAAACAGCTACAATAATATCAGAGCGTCTCCATTTACACCGAACATCTACAGAATGCCAACATCAATATATTACATATGAATGAGCCCCCTGTGGAATTTCCACAGGTCCCTCTAGTGTCTATTATTATTATTAGCAAAAATATGTGACCAGTATATGCTAGTATTTCACTATAAAAAAAGGAGAAGGTAATCTAGGGAAGGAATATTATCATGGCCACATAACAGATAGTACATTGTCCCTCCCACCCCACCAAAAAAAAGGAAGAGATAATGTTTATGAGGATGATATAATAACGAACGAACATATACAGCATTCCCTCCCACTGAAGGAGGAAGTAATGCTTGGGATATTGTACAATAACGAACTTATACTTCACTGCCTCCTCCTGTAAAGGATGAATAATGCCTGGGGCAATTTATTATAATGAACAATATATACTGCACTATAACCCTACACAAAGGAGGAGATAATACCAGAGAATATGTGCTTAAGATAGTAGAACAGACATTACTACATTAATATGATTTCTCTTTTTACTTAAGTTTCCATTCCTCGATTATATATATACTAGCGAGGGGTATCCGGCGTTGCCCGGGTGTTTGGTGTGGGTAAAAAAAAGTAAGTATGAGGATCGAACCCGAACCCTTGAGGCAAAGTTGTAAATTAAAGTGTGAAAAAAAGTGCGATATTAACCATTGCTCCACCGCGAGATGCTAACGGAAACACGTTTGAATTTATTTAATTACTTGGATTTAGCAGGTGCCCGTTTTAATGAGTTAATGAGGTCAGTTTGACTGCGGGATAGTATTCATTTACTGTTGAACGCTTTTTTCCCCTCCCCCAAGATGTCATAGGAAAAAGACTAAGCCACATGCGGCGAGCGACAAATATTGAATATTTATCTTCCCGAAATCGAGCAAATTAAATAGACAGGCGAGCTTCGTTGTTAACTGTGAGATATTACGATTTCTATGTGATATAAAAAGTTTTAAAAGTTGTGAACCGACCGACCGCTACTCTGAAAGAAGCCTTTTGTAGACACACAGAAAAAGCGAACACACATACATACATACATACATACATTTTCGCTTTTATATTTATAGATTAACTAGCGAGGGGTACCCGGCGTTGCCCGGATGTTTGTAGGTGTGTGTGAAAAAAAAAACAGGTGCCCGTGAAAAAAAAAAGACTTGACGACGCGCAGTTGGAAAATAGTAAAGTGTGGAAAAAAACAGGTGCGCGTTTTTGATTGACATGACGGCGATAGCTATTCAGCAGTTATCATTTTGTGCGGGACAGTTTTTAATGAAGTCAATAAATCGGTTTGTTTGTTTTTAAAAACCCGCTCCCTCGTCTCGAAATGAAAGCTACCGTCTGATATGACGAAGTCGACATTGACCAAACGTTAATTAGCTCTCTAGAGACCACTGGCTCTGGGCCTGTGGGTATTTATTTGCTCCCCCACCGAGCAAATTAGGCACAAGGCCGATTTTTAATGTGAGGAGTGAAGGGAGGGGGAAGGGAAAAAGGGGACCAGCTCCCGAGAGGTGGGAAATGGGAGCTGGTTAAAGGCCAGGTAGGTATTTATTTGCTTCCCCACCGAGCAAATTAGGCACAAGGCCGATTTTTAATGTGATGAGTGAAAGGAGGGGGAAGGGAAAAAGGGTACCAACTCCCGAGAGGTGGGAAATGGGAGCTGGTTAAAGGTCAGGCATGTGAGGTTGCCCCCACATCTGGTCTTTGCTTGCAGTATCTGTTCTGACAGATACTATCTTGTCGCGCGGGCCCCGGAGGGCGCGCGCGACAAGATAGTATGATTAGAATCGAATTTCGCTTTTTGTTTATACCGAAAACCGAATGTAACGCGTGCCGATGCGGGAAATGTGGAATAATTAACGTTTGAAAGTCAATAAAATTAAATAGACAGGCGAGCTCTGTGGTTAACTGTGAGATATTACAATTTATAGATGATATAAAAAGTTTTAAGAAGTTGTGAAGCGAGCGAGCGCTTCTCTGAAAGAAGCCTTTTGTGGACATTGAGGAAAAGCGTACATACATACATACATACATTTTCGCTTTTATATATATAGATTCCGTGTATGGTTGATTCAAAAATGGCTTTGTTGCCGGGTTTGAATCTACCGACCGGCGTTAATTGTGATACTCCGCACTGATGATTTCCGAAAAGATTAAACACTAGTGTCTGCAATATATATATATATATATATATATATATATATATATATATATATATATATATATATATATATATAACGAAGATGGATAGAAGAAGAGAGTAAATTCAATTCTATAAGAGGAGACTTATCGGCATAATATAAAGCATAAATCCCCTGCATAGACACTATGCATCTTACATACGGATAAAATAGAACCACAACCCAACTACCACTATACCTCCCCCTGAATCTTAAATGCATAAACAACTTACATTATTTAAAACTATGATAGAAACCCTATACTCCTTTTTACACTACACTTTATATAGTACTCCCCTCCTTTATCTTAGAATTCAATATAGTTCCCACAACATCATCAATAATTTTATGAATTTATTTCGTTCCTGATGATTCCCTCGCTAGACGTCACATCCCCATTATGTTACCAAGCTCTTCTCTTTTGATGAGAAGCATTAAGCTTCGAAATACCTTGGTAAAAAGAGTCCCCTTTATCCTCCAACTAAATGTTTGTATATCCTTATTAAATAAATGACTCATTCTATATTTTCCAATATATAGTATTTGTGAATTCATTTTCCACTTCTATTGTCTCATATATATATATATATATATATATATATATATATACACACACACACACACTATAATAATTAAATAACCACAGGCACTAGTGTTTCATCCTTTCGAGAATCATCAGTGCAAGGTGTCACGATTAACACCAGTCGACTGATTCGAACCCGGCAACGAAGTCATTTCTGACCCCATTAGCAAGAATCAAATCCATTCGGCCACCGTTAACTGCGAGAAATACTGTTGAAATTAAAACATTTATTTTTAAATGTTTTTTTTAATGTCTGTCATATTGATCTAATCATTATATGATGATCTGTGCATGCGAGCTAAATTGACCGACTTGATTTCAACTGAAAGTGCTCAACGATAAGAAACGAGTTGTTTAAAGGAGCTGACATAATTATCTACTATAATGATTAAATACCTACAGACACTAGTGTTTCATCCTTTCGGGAATATAATAAAAAAAACAATTCATCTCCCAAAAGATCGTTTTTAGTATGGCTAATGTAGGATGCTTTGAGGTTTTATTATTAATTTTATTGCAATCAGTATCCTAGGGGTTTTCATACCAAATTTGGTGCATTAATGATATTAATAAATGTCATCAAATGCAAGATAATTTACTTTTTTACCTAACTGGATATTTTTTAATGTTTTTATATTATGTAACATGTTTATTCAGCTCGAAAAATATACAATGCTTACCGATGTATTGCAAAATTTTAAATAGCGCCTGACTGTTGAACACGGTAAGCTTGGGCAAATGAGTTAAAAATAAAAAATATACAAAATACTCTTAGAAACTCGCTCAATATATGTTACCGTGACATTGGCTGACATATATTCGGTGGGTATTATGTATAGTTTTTTTTTTATTTTTTATTTTTAACTAGTTTTCCCAACTTACGGTGTTCAATAGAGAGTCCGGCGCCATTAACAATTTTTCAATACATCGGTAAACACTGTATGCTTTTCGAGCTGAATAAACATGCTACATTAAATAAAAACACTAAAAAATTATCCAGTTAGGTAGAAAACTAACTTATCTTGCATTTGATAACATCTATTTGTTATATATTTGTTTTTTTTGACAACTTTTTCGAATCTATATGCATAGTAATATAAACCCGAGGTTGCTTTCTCACACCGTCAATATCTGCAACGGAGGTGAAAATTTCAGGTCATAAATGCACAAGTTCAGTCATCATAATAATGCAATTTGCAATCCCCTCTGATCCATTCAGGCGGAATATAAAATAGGAGGCATTACTTTTGGTACGCTCCTCGTAGTATTTGAATTTCAAAAACTCAGAAACATTATAGCAAATTGGTACGAACTGTAACCAGTATGAAAATGGAAACTATTCGAGAATTTTTCTATTTAATAAACACACCACATATTTTTGGAACCGTCGATCCTTCGGACGTTTAATATCGAAAATTCAGAAAAAAATATTCATTTATTTTCTACCTTAGCGACTGCATAATCTGATGGGGGATGTCTCGTGAAATCATTTCTTTCTAAACGATTTTAGCATATGCACATGCGTGAACCGTTTATCTTTCATATGCGTTAAACACATAAATTTGAACTGGCATGTTTAATCACCGCCATAGTTGGATAGATTAGAAGATTGGGTCATAGCTTTACTTTTTGCGTTCGCACCCACCTTACGGTGGACGTTTCGTTTTTTTTTTATTGTTTTATTTTCAACAGTAACATATTTTTGAAAACCTTTATTTCTCTGAGTTTTGCATTTAAATAGGGTTAAAAGATTAAAAAAAAAAAATTTTGTTTTATACTTTGTATTATTTTCCTTATTTCGAATTTTTTTTTATTGGCGGTTGATTTAAAGATCAGATTACTATTAAATGCATAATTATTACTTACGTAAATCATAAATATATTTTTTTAAAAATTGTAATTGCTTAATACTTTTTTTTTCTCGTTCACATATCCCTATTCTGAATTCGTAGCAGTGGGCCGACATTAGTGGATTTTTTTTCCAAACTGATATAAATTGTTGCACAGTAAAAAGGAATCAAAACTAAAAAAATCATTTTGCAAGTATAGTCGAGCGCAACTTCATTTTCATTTATATATATATATATATATATATATATATATATATATATATATATATATATATATATATATATAGCCCGGGCAACGCCGGGTACCCCGGCTAGTCATTTATAAAAACGAAAAGGCAATCGAGGATAAAGGTTAACGAGATGGATTGATTGTCAGTTGAATGATGAAAGAACTTTTAGAAAGGGTTGATGAAATGGACTGAATACTTGTGGTCGGTTAACGACAAGAATTTGTTAACACTGCATTTGAAGACGACCATGTTGTATTCTGCAGGACAGTGTAGATTGGCAGGTTATACATTCGTATTTGCTAAAGTCATCTTCAAGGCCGTATTTCATTTTTGGTAGGGATGTTTGCTGTTCTAAATAAACCGCCTGATGTTCCAAATAGTTCCCCTTCTGGTAATGACCAAGCTCAACGCAGCTTAACTTCAATGGTCTGATTGGAATATTTGTGTAAACGTGATTATGTTGTATAATGATAATTTCTTTTTTATTAAAAGATTACAATTACAGTATTTCCACTTGTAACACTTTAAAAACAAGCATTTCCTTTTTCTTTTCTTTTACTAGAAGGGTCATCACTTAGCAAGACCAACAGCCACTCGAGGATAAGTGATAATAAGATAGAATTATTGTCAGTTGAGAGATGAAGAACTTTACGAGAGGAGTGAGAATTGTGGGTGACATGAACCAAGTTTGAATACTTGTGAGTGCGATACATGATAAGAATCTATTAACATTGGATTTGAAGACGACCATGTTGGAACCTGCAGGGAAGCAGCCTCGTGAAAAAGTGTTCTACGGACGAAAGGATTTTCAGTTTAAAGATATGAGTGTAAATAAATAAATAAATAAATGAAAAAAAAAAGATTCTGCTTTAATATATGAGAAATCCTGGTGAAGATGTCAGCCAATTTCCCCCAAAGAGTTGTATGCATCTGAAGCCTGTAAATTGCGACCAAAAAAAAAAAAAAATAAATAAATAAAAAATAAAAAAATGAATGCCTTCTTGAGTTTACTCTATTTTTTTTCTATTTGGAAAAAAAATGAATAAATAAAAAAATAACATAAAATAAAAATAAAAAATAAAATAAAATAAAATAAAACAAAAAAATAAATGACATTACCAAAATGAAGATTCCAAGAATGGATTCTTTTCGTATAAATCATTTTAAGGATTATACGCAAAATTGATTCTAAGATCTGCGTATGCGCAATAGACATGAAAAGGAAACATTAAAAGTTTTCTATACCATTTGTCAAAGAAAGAAATTGTCCAGATGTCTATTCTTAGACTGAATCATTGTATGGATCGTCAGAATTTATTTGTGTAACCGTCTCTAATAACTAACTCCCTCCTCCAAAAACAAACAAAAAAAAAAAAAAAACACACACAAACATATATATATATATATATATATATATATATATATATATATATATATATATATATAATCGTTAATTTTCCAATCATTCTTAAGAATCTATTTTTCATGATGTATGTTTAGTCAGTCGTTCCCAACATTTTTAGATGGCGGCACACAATTGAGCTCTTTAAATTTTCACTGCACACCTATCACAAAAAAGATATCTATACACAGGGTGGAACGATAAAATTGTCGCCACAGAAAAGACGACATGTTTCCATTTCTGTTTGATGAAAACCAGTTGTTTTTTTTTTGTTGCAGACCATCTACTAGTTGGTCAGTTGTGTACAAATCGCAATAGCGATATGAGCCTTCTGTCATGTTTGAAAGTGACACAATGTTCAACGAGCGAGATCGGAGATGCGCCACTGTACAACTCATGCTTTCTACTAATCCTAGTTATGACAACAAGACCATTGCCAGCACCCTCAAAATGCATAACTGGATTGCCACGAATAAAAGAGACGTGCCCAGGGTGATGAAAACAAAGTTTCCTGTCATGATTATGGTCTTTGGTGTGATTTCAAATGCGGGTCACATCATGCCACCTCACATCTTTGTAGTCGGCTTGAAAGTCAACACCAAAATGTATTTGGATGTGTTGAAGAGATTGATGATCCTCTCGTGCAATCAAGTGGCCGCTGGCAGATTTTAGGTGTGGCAGCAGGGCTTGGCGCCGGCTTACAAGTCCAAAAAAAGGCCTAGGCTTGGCTTCAGAAGGAGTGCTACGACTTTATACCCTTCTCTCACTGGTCTCCTCTTCCTCCTACCTGAACCTGCTGGACTACTTCGTTTGGTTATACGTTGAGAACATCACCAACATGACTTCCCACAACACCAAAAACAGCCTGAGTGCTGCCATCCACCGAATATTCGCATAGCTCCTGCTGGTGCTTGTGGAAAAGGCAGTTCCAGACCTGTATCTAGGCGGTGATTGAGGCTGAAGGCGGCTACATTGAATAGATGTCAGCTCTACTATATAATCAAATTACATGAATTGATTTTTTCAATAAAAGTTTTAAAATAAAGCTGTAGTGTTGATTTTTTTAGGGCGACAACTTTATCGTTCCACCCTATATACAGCATACTCATGTTATCACTAGTTCTTATTAGATCACTGGAATTAAGCAACATCCAACCTGGTCAGTACAAAATGGGTGACGATTTGGGAATATCAGGCGCTGTAAGTAGGAGGTACCAACACCTCTCTGCAAGTCACTGCAAAAACCTAACGTCATCTTTCCTGTTTCTGGATATAAATGTGATTGGGAACCGGTTGTGAATTTAATATTTTCATGAGAATACCTCCTTTTTATTCTGCCTGAATCGTTTAGAGAGAATTGCTAATTGCATGGTTATGATGACTAATATTATGCATTCGTGACCTTAAAGTTTCAGCTCTCTGTTGTAGATGTTGAGAGTGTGAGATTGTAAAAAAAAAAAAAATAAATAAATAAAAATAACCCTTGTCATGGACGTGCGTCAGAAGCAAAGATGCGTCATTAAATTCTTGTCAAAAATGCATTGAGAATGGTAGTGACCATGTAAAAAATAAATTCTGGAGCAGAAAAGGTTGCTCGTTTTAATGGTACCGCTTTCATCGTCGTAATTCTTTAACGTTTTGAGTTTAAAAAAAATAAATAAAAAGGAAGCTTTGCTGTTGGAATGACCCTCGTATGACAAAGTGTGCTCCGGACACAGCCATAGTTCATTACTGGCAAATGTGCATCGAAAATGGAGGTGACTATGTAGAAAAATAAATGGTGGGGTATAAAATGTTGATCGTTTTAATGATACCACCGTTGTTCTTGCTGATCTTCAATTCTTTGAGTTAAAAAAAAATAGGAAGCTTTACTTTTGGAACATACGTTGTGCAGAGAGTTTGTATAGTCACTTCTTTCGTCGTTCATCACTGGCTGTGATCTCCTCATGGTTGTTGACCTTTTGTTTAACTCAAGACAAGCAAAACTACTCGTATATGAAAACCCGATAGAGACTTGCTCAATTTTCAAGGTTTTATTTATTTAAAGATAGTTCACTCATTGGAGGAAAGACCACAAAAATTATTTACTTACTTAATTTTCTTAACGTAGTATTAAGGATGGGAATTAAGAGACGCGGATAGGCAAAATCTCGAGGTAATAACGATGTGAAGAACCACACTGCCAATGATTGATGTGTGCCCTCTGTGGAGAGGCGCTGGTATTCGAACGCGAGACCACCCCGATACAAAAAATCTCTATCTATCTACTACTATATAATAGTCACTGTGTGTGTGAGAGAGAGAGAGAGAGAGAAAGAGAGAGAGAGAGAGAGAGAGAGAGAGAGAGAGAGAGAGAGAGAGAGAGAGAGAGAGAGAGAGAGAGTTCCTTCTTCATAGGTTCCAAAACGGCTGAGCTTATCTTGCAAATTTCACACAAAGGTTATTTATATATCTGGCAGTGTTCTTAGATATGTTTTGTACAGAAATTCATCCGATAAATATCAACAATCGAAAAAAATCCAATCGTAAAAATAGTCTTTCTTTCTTATAAATTAAAAAGAAGAATTTTTACAAGGGAATATTTTACGTTACACCGGCAAGGGAGATACTAAAATCTTAGCAAATGAATTCTTCTTTAAGAAAAACAAACAAACAAACAAACAAACAGAATTATTGACATCTGAAGATATAGGTCAGTGGTAGAGTATTCGATTACAGATCGAATGATCCCCTGTTCAAGCCCGGGTAAACCTCCCTATTATATTAAAATCTTTTCTTTTTAAGGTGTTCAGTTTACGATAAAAGAAGAAGTACCATTTAAAACCGCCGCAAATCATTTCTTTGTTTGCATATTTTAAAACTAAACATTAATCAGGGGTGACTTTTTCAGGGCATTCGTCGTCAAGCCCAAATATCAACTAACCTGGTATTGTAAACAAACAGACGGAATTTGATAAACGAAATCATTATTATTTTAAAAATTTTTTTTGTGAATTAGTCCACCGAGCAAATTATCGATCGTAATATATAATATTCGATAGGGGATTGATTCTATAATAATACATATGCAATCTGCATAAATTAAAATATGTTTAAGCGTATTGTACGACCGGGCAATGCCGGGCGTCCAGCTAGTAAAAACATGAATGCAAATTTAGGTGCTATCATGGTTCAAGGCGGCAGTATAAAAAGGCGTTTTTTTTTTTTTCGTTTTGGTTCACGGAGTGACAGATTATCTCGTGCACGTGAAGTTGCTTTCAGTTAGGAAGAGGATGAGAAGAGAATTACGGTGGCGGCGAGGGCAAAGAAATAGAACGCTGATTGTTGAGAAGAATTCCGAATTCGACACTTTTTTTTCGTGCTTTCACTGCGTTGAGAAGAAGCCAGCGTTTCTTCGTGAAAGAAACACGAATAAAAATTTCCATGTCGTTTATTCTTAACTCGAACGAATTTACGTGATTAAAATAGGAATTAATTCCCGGAGAAAAAGAAAATAACTATAGACGATCTTTCAACTCACCTAGATGATCTCTACAATGTCGGATGTATCTCATTAGTAATTACTTCCGGCAAGAAAGTAACTTTTAAAATCCATTTGTTTCTCCCCTTGAAGGAATGACGTTTTCGTCCCCTATCGCCAGACACTTGCATTTCTAGCGTACTTTCTCTAGGGAACTAACCTTTCATACCTCATTTCAATAACACCACTTGAGTATGTTTCGGCTTGCTCCTAGATAATCCTGACATGTACTGATGTGACTCTCGCCAATATTCATACTAGTTAAAATTGTCAATACTTACTGGCGAAGGATCACAATATCTAACACTTCTTCTAACCGTACACAAATACAAATACTACACTGTGATTCTAAACCGAATATCAAATAATAACATACACGTTCGGAAATTTTTTATTTAGTCGTTTTTTTTTATGCCTAATATTCATGACAAACGGTTTATAAACATTACCATCTTTAGAGAAAGGATAATGTCTTTTTAAAAGTTGTAGGTGTAAAATATATAAATATATATTTCTAAAAAGAAGTACTAACAAAAAAATAATAAAAAAAGAAAAGAAATTATATTTCGTTCTGTTTACAGAAATTAGAATATTTAGTGATATATATATATATATATATATATATATATATATATATATGAAAGTGACCTTGTCTGTGTGTGTATGAGGAATGGTTTCTTATAAAGTATTTTGTCAATTTTTGGTCTACAAACTTTAAGCTTCATATAAAAGAGATTTGGACCTATGAAAAAAATTCGATTTTTAGCTTGTAAAAATAGCTGCTAAGCGTTCCAAATTTAAAAAGGTTGGAACTTGGAAGGTGTAAGTCGACTTAAAGTTCTTTCCCACGCATGCACAAATATATATTTATAGGCTTAATAACGTTTCTTTTTACTTTTTATATGCGTATGGATGTAGATAAGGTTGTAACAAATAAGGTTTGAGAGCAATAGGTTTTGGTTTCGATTCTAGCTGATGGTATGCAAGTCAAATCTATATATACATAAAAGTGTGTGTGTCTGTGTACATTTCCCTACACAATAACTGTCAATTTTCAGTTTACAAACTCGAAATTTGATATAATTTGATATAACGAAGAATGTTATTGTTTAACGAGCAAGCTTAATTCCACGTGTATATAGAAAAACACGTGATAACATCAATTCTATGCATTAGCCTGACGATTCCTCGCGAGAATGAAACGCGAAAAATTCTGTGTGGCTTAATTGCCACATATATTTTTTATTATATACTATATCGAAATATTCAGGTAAAATTCGCCATTTTGATTTTTCCATTTTTCTTTATACGGTCAAACCAAAACATAAATAATGAAAGCATATTTTCTATTTATATTCGTCGTAAAAATGTCCAGAATAAATTAAATTTGGTAAATGTATTTTCTTTATCAGTTTGGATACATCATTTCAAATGAAGCTTTTTTCCCCTTCTTTTTTTTTTATTACATTTTTTAAATAAATCATACACCAAATTTTAAGTCTGTCTTCCTAATGGTATATTTATTCATATTTTTCTTTTGAAAAAAAAAAAAATGAGGAAAATATCGGCAGCCATTTTTATTATTAGTAATGTTCCAAATAAAGTCAAAGTAGTAATTACAAGAAGCAGAACAGTCTGCAAAATTTCTAAAGGGCATAACCAAATTCATTCACATAAATTCTGATAAAAGAGGGATGAGGGTGTAACAATTGTAGAATTTAAAATAAAAAAAAAGTTATTTTTTGATGCTAAGTAAACATTAGGAAATACACTTTACGAGCCTATCCTTTTGTTTATCGTTATTTCCATGACAGGTGCTCGTCTGAGCTCCAATCTCTGGTCCCCCCCCTCGCCAATCTTTCACGAAAAACACCCGTCTAGCTGAATCCACTGTGAAAAATTTCCCCCACTCTTTATCTGTGCCTAAATCAAAACGTGGATTCCATGAACAAAGCTTCTTTCTTAGAACTGCACGCCTGTGGAACTCTGTTCCATCTGCCTGCTTCCCACCTGACTACAACTTGGATGTGTTCAAGTCCAATGTTAACAAATTCCTAATGACCCGCCCCCTTAAGTAAACGCTTCATCAAATCTCCACACTAACGTGATGTACTTGCAATAACCCTTATCCCTGAGTGGCTTCCAGGCCTTGATAAGTGGTGGCCACTGTGTAAAAAAAAAAAAAATATATATTTTATACATTTATAGTGAAACACTGCCACGACCGTCGTTAAGTAGACCTGTTCGATCGAAAATGACGTCATAGATTTTAGTGCAATAGAGACATGCCAAAAGGTTAAGATAATAAATGATAGGATTTTAAAAAAAAAGTTTTTTATAACTGTAAAAATTACATTTAAAAAAAAAAATGACAAGAAAGTAACACGGCCCGATGTGTACTGAAACAAATCTATTCAAAATTAATTTTCATTTATTTCTCTGATGTCACGCTAGCGTCATTTGCATATGTGTCAGTGGAGTCATTACATTTGTGTGGCGTCTATTCTCTCGTTAATTCCAATTGCTCCTAGTACCGTTTTTTTTTTTTACTACACTTATTCACTTCAAACAAGACATTGCTGCTTGGAAGCAATAAGGGGCTACTATATGAGGCCATGCCTATAAAGTTACATGAGGAGGGAGTTGAGCAACAAGATATCTGTTGCACTACATTTACATTTCTGCATGTTAGTACAGTCAGGGAAGCAGGAAAGAGGGGGGATTCCAAAGTCTATGAAAAAAAACAAAACTATTAGAGCAGAAAGCTTTCTGGCATCTAGGGACCTCTACAGAGGAGGGGTACAATTTTGCTGCTTGTCGGGGTAGTCTGGTATATGTACGCGGAGAGAGTACAAGTGCTATGAGTCTGTCAGAGCACATCCTATTAAATTACTTATAAAACAGTCACAAGAATGCAACATTGCATCGATGGGACAGGGGTTGGAGCTTGGTTGATAATATGGGATCTATTACATTTCTCAACCCTTAGAACTGGTCCTAGTTCTCCCACTTTTACAGGCATTACTTTAGTCATTTAAGTGCTTCATATTCTTATCAATTTTCTGGCATGTTCCATGTATTTCCTTAGATTTGTCTGCTTTTGTTTTCATGTTCCATAGGATTTTTTTTTTATTTTCCAATACGGTGTATTCTTGTACCATTTGCCTTGATATTGAAAGTGCAGACGTTTGCCTAGTTGCTAGTGGGCCATTTTCGCTACCTAGTCATGTATACGCTTACATCTCTTTGAATAGTTTGCTGCATTCACTTATGATGTGGTTTACCCGTTTGTCTCTTTGTCCCACAAGGTCCACATTTATTGGTTTATCAAGTTTTATGTACTTTGCTCTGACTGTGCTCTGTGCGACTAACGGTAGTGATTCTGTTTTGTTGTTCACCTGTCCTTTTCATAGGTATGTGTTTTTGTAAGCCTCTTTTATAAATCGTTCATGTAGCTGTTTCTCTTTTTTGATCAGCATTTCTGTCTTTTGGGTTATTATTTTTCTAGTTTTTGTTTATAGCATCGTCCACATAGTTTTTGTTTAATACTTATCAGCCCTCTTCTCTCTTCTTTTCTTTTTACATAGAGTTGGTCAGTGTAATCCTTCAAGTGCATGGTCAGAAGTGTTTTGTCGCTGATTCGGATATCCGAGTTCTTTTATCCAGTCGATAAACGGTATAGAGTATCTTGCTAGAGATACTGTCCAGATATTTATTCGGTTTATTATTTTACTATTATATAATTTGATTTCTAAGAGTTTTCTTGTTCTTTTCATGTCTTCTCTTCAAATCTTCTCTTTGAGCTCTGTTGATTTGATAATGTTTGCTTCAAGAACTCCCAGTTATTTATAGGCGTCATGTTTGCTAAGTATCCTCATCACCTCTTGATTAGTCAGTCCTATGTCCTCTGCTGTTTCCAGTTTTCCTTTTTTTCATCAACAGTGCCCAATTTTCCATTTCGAATCCCATTTGGATGTCTTGCCTGAATATTTTGGTTGTGTTTATTAGATTTTCTAGTTCATTTTTGTTTTTTTTTTCAAATATTTTCACGTTCATATTTTTGGATGATGACTGCATAATCGGGGATTACCAAAAATGTTGACTATTTTATAGCGAACGAAGAACTTAAAGCATATGAAATGGAAGCGTATGACTATTAAATTGGAAATCAATATCGAGAGAGTAGAATGAACACCAGCCAGCAATTGCTAATTTAATATGAACAGGGGTTTGTATTACTGTACACAGATTCGAAAAAGTTGTCAAAAAACAAATATATAACAAATAAATGTTATCAAAGGCAAGATAAGTTACTTTTCTACCAAACTGGATACATTTTTTGTGTTTTTATTCAATGTAACATGTTTATTCAGCTCGAAAAACATGCAGTGTTTACCGATGTATTGGAAAATTCAAAATGGCGCCCGACTCTCTCTTTAACATTGTAAGTTTGTGAAAAGGTGTTATAAATAATAAACTAGACAAAATACTATTAAAAAAACACCGAATATATATCAACTTATGTCGCGGTAACATATATTGAGCGAATTTCTAACAGTATTTTTTCTAGTTTGTTATTTATAACACCTTTTCCTGAACTTACCGTGTTAAAGAGAGAGTCGGGCGCCATTTTGAAAACACTGTATGCTTTTCGATCTGAATAAACATGTTACATTGAATAAAAACACGAAAAATATATCCAGTTTGATAGAAAAGTAACTTATCTTGCCTTTGATAACATTTATGTGTTATATATTTGTTTTTTTGACAACTTTTTCGAATCTATGTGTACAGTAATAAAAAACCCATGAACAGAGTTTTGCAAATGAAAAATTTAGCAAAACATGATTGAATAACACAACCTTTATATAACTGCAAGTTTACAAAAAGAGAAAAAGTTATTTTTAGTCAGCCATGTTTACTTGGGAAACTTTACACAAACTCATGTTTTGGTAAAAAAAAATGTTCAGTGAATATCAAATACGAGGGCAAAGGATGTGCTTGTCTATATCAGTGGTTCCCAACCAGTGTGCCGCGCCACATTAGTATGCTGTGGAATGGTTACTGGTATGCCGCAAAGAAATAAAAGCTAGAAGCCATTTCATTTTATTTTGTTGAATAAAAAATTTTTATTTCTAAATCATGATGGCACCACTCAATTTCAATTCTAAGTAAAAAAGCCATCAAAATCTTACTTCAATTCTAAACTTCGTCTTCTGCACCAGTAGATATTTCACTCCTGATGCAATTCTCTACCTATATAAAAGCCAGGTACGGCCAATGATGGAGTATCCTTGCTACATTTGGCCTGAGCTGCTAGAAGCAGCTTATCCTGTCTTGGCAGAGTTCAAAATAGACTTCGTAGCTCAGTAAGGAATGCCCTTTTCTCTTCCCTGCAACCTCTGTCCCACCGAAGAGATGTTGTGAGCCTGTCTCTGCTTTATCGTTATTTTCATGGTAAGTGTTCGTCTGAGCTTCAATCTATGGTCCCCCCCCACGCCAAACTTTCATGAAAAACACTCGTCTAGCCAAAACCATTATCAATAATTTCCCACACTCTTTATCTGTGCCTAAACCTAAATGTAGATTCCACGAACAAAGCTTCTTTCTTAGAACTGCACGCCTGTGGAACTCTCTTCCGTTCGCCTGCTTTCCAGCTGACTACAATTTGATTGTCTTCAAGTCCAATGTAAACAAGTTCTTGATGAACCGCCCCCCCCGTAGGTAATCCAATTTATAAAATTTCCACTACTTCTGATTACTACGTTATTATCCTATTGACTAATGTACACCCGTTAACCCTTATCCTCGAGTGGCCTCCTGGCCTTGATAAGTGGTGACTCCTTTGCACCCCCCCACACACACACACAAAAACTGGAAATGTCTTACCTAAACAGCATTAAAAATAAAAACGTGAAAGATTTTAAAATATTGAAGAAGAGTTAAGAGTGCCTCTCTCTAACATTCGCCCGAGTATTGCAGCAGTAGTTAGAAAACACCAGGCACAACTGTCCTGTTGACATTCGCATTATTACTCTATACCAGATATTGAATACAGGATATGTTGATTTATGTAAATAAAAATTACTCTTTTTTTATTTTATTGCAAAAAGGCTTAATGAGTAGAAACTGCATATTTTTATGATAGGTGTGCCACAAAAATTTATAGAAACTCAATAGTGTGTCATCATGTAAAAAAGGTTGGATACCACTGGTATATATATATATATATATATATATATATATATATATATATATATAACTACTTCATTTACTCACATAAATTTAATATACGAAAGTATAGATTTATGCGTAAACTTAAAGTATTTACTTCAAAAGTGCTCAATACGTAGGTAGAGCTAGTTAGTAATTTATAAAATATATATGGCGATTAAGCTACACTGAATATTCTGCGTTTCATCCACTGTAGGATTCGTCAGGCTTATGCGCGAATTTTGTGGTTGCTTCTTGTTTTTATATATGTTGAGGATTTCTAGTTAGCCAATCAGCTTTCTAGTATCCACCGCGCCCCCTCCTATCAGCCAATGGGCATGCATTTTATCGAACAAAGGATCTGTTTTAGAACTAGGTTAGTGGTTTAAGGTAGATCTTTTCCTTCCTTTTTTTTTTTTATATATATATATGTGTTAGGTGATTTATATATATATATATATATATATATATATATATATATATATATATATATATATGTGTGTGTTAGGTGAATTTTCATATGTGAGTATTATGTGCATATGAGTATTAGGCAGAGTGGAACTGTGTGTGTAGAGGTTTACCTTTTTCTATTAGTGTGTATTAGTGGGTGACAATTTGCTTCTGTTTGCCTGACCTCTTAAACGTGTATAAAAGGGCATGCAAGATGATGGAGCTTGTTCTTGGGTTTTTAAATTTGTTAAATCGTACCGTGATGGAGGGGTGATCATATATTCTTGGGTCCTCCCAGGTGGGCCGGGTTGTATCATCTTTGCCTGATTAGTTCGCCGTTTTTTATAGGGGCTTCTAAATTCTCATCAGTGTGTTAGATTTTGAGTTTAAAACGATTTTCATTGGTTGAAAGATATTGAGTTAAGATGTTCCTGTGAAAACTGACTTGCTTTTGGAAGTGACGCGGAGAGCATATCCCAGCTTCAGTGAAGTATATGAAGTCAACTTATCCCTTTACCACTGCCAGAGCTTGGTCAGTGGTTCTAAAGTGATGGGGAAAGGAAGAGGGTGGCTATTCAAGTTAGTTGCTTTTTAATGCTTGTTCGAATTGCCTCTCGATTCACCACAGTTTTGTTATGCTTTATTTTCTATAGCCTTTGTTCTATTTCCATTTCAACTTAACTGTGATTGGTTGCCATTACCTGGGTGTGTGGGTTGGTTTCCGCAGTCAAGGATTTTAGTTCATATTTCAGCTGCTTCCACAATGTCATACATTATATGGTGTCAATCCTCCCTTTGATTCCAATTACTTCCTTTTCCCAGGTTTATCGGAACTGTTCTCATTGTTTAAGTTTAAAATATAGTTTTTATCAATCTGTTATGTTTACGTTTTAAATAGCATTCACGTTGATCTGTCACACTTAAGTTTAGAATATAGTTTTCATCAATCGCATTCAAATTTAAAATAGAATTTCCTTGGTCTGTCATGCTTAAATTAAAAATAATCCTTTGGTTGATCTGTAGTGCCTAAATTTGAAATTACCCTTAGGTTTTTCTGTCATGCTTAAGTTAAAAATATAATTTTCATCAATTTGTTACGTTTAAGTTTGAAATAAAATTTTCGTTGATCTGTAATGCTCGTCTATATAATTTTTTAATGGTTGTCATTCTTACATTTAAAGGAGCCTTTTCGTTTGTCCTGCTTAACTTCGAAATAGCATTTTCGTTGATCACGTTTAAGTTTGAAATAGAATATTAGTTGGTTAGTTAAGCTTAAGTCTGAAACCGAATTTTGATTGGTCTGTCATGCTTAAGTTTGAGATAGAACTAGGTTTAAAATAGTATGTTGCTTGGTCTTTCGTGCTTACGTTTGAAATGCAATTTTCGTTAGTCTGTCACGTTTAAGTTTAGCATTTCTGTCGGCCTGTCACGTCTGTTTCATAGTTAAACATACGGTTTGAATGGACGTATCTTAACAGCCATGTTTTTTATGTTTATATTGTTTTTTAGGAGAATTGAATAGATATATATTAATAACGTACACAATGTTTAACCTTTGGCATGTTCTATAGATCTTCTGCCTGCTTTTGTCTACGATTCGCCAACTCTTTTCATCATTTTGCAAATATATTTGTTTTCCTTTTTCCTTTCATGTGGCATCATATTTGTTTGTAAAGAGCGGATGATGGATACAACTCCGGAATGGTTCATAAGAAGGGAGGTAATTGATATAAATGTATAAGACGGTTATTAATTGTCTCCCTTTGGTGCATTAATTTAATCATAGGCAATAAAGAGAAACAACAATTCATGAATAGCTTACAAAAGTGAACTCTCACAGTCTTTATAGCACCATCATAAAATGTATGTTTTTTTTCTGTGCGTACACACACACCCATTATATATATATATATATATATATATATATATATATATATATATGCTGAAATTCTATATCTATAGTCTGGAAAGTTAAATCTATCTATTACTTTATCTCTCTTCCTCTCTCTCTCTCTCTCTCTCTCTCTCTCGCTCTCTCTCTCTCTCTCTCTCTCTCTCTCTCTCTCTCTATATATATATATATATATATATATATATATCTTAGGAGATATATTTGGTAAAAAAAACAGGGGAAAAGTGCCCAATACGTTAGTAGAGCTAAATATATTTTTTTATTATTTCAACCTCGGTGATTTTTACTTAAATCATTACAAGTTGTTTCAATAGACAGAACAATAAATTATCTTGCCGATCTTATCAAAAAAAAAAAAAAAAAAAAAAAAAAAAATATATATATATATATATATATATATATATATATATATATATATATATATATATATATATATATAGAGAGAGAGAGAGAGAGAGAGAGAGAGAGAAAAGAGTAAGTAATGAAAATATATGTCAATGGAGTTACATGATGTATATATTGGCCAATACTGGCGACGGTCTTCCTGCCGACATATATCAGATATCATCACGAAGTATGTAGTTTCTACATTATATTTTCAATTAGGATACAAGTGTGTTTCTTTCAGTGAAATATATGAAAGCAACTAATCCCTAACCACTGCCTCGTTGGTGGGTTCTTTCGTGAACAGACTTCGTTCATTTAAACTCACCATCTGGTTGGAATAAATAGGAGCGTTGTTATTTTTATTTTATTTTATTTTATTTTCACAAAGTGAGCTGAATTCTTCACATACGACGGAGATTCAGCTCACTTCATTGAAACGTTGGCTTCAGATAGTTTACTGAAGGAACGCGCTTGCATCCCAATTCACAATATAATTGAGATGCTGACCTTCTGTGTAGAAATTACATACTGGCTAATGTATGTATGGAATACTTTGAGGAAATGGTAAAAAATCAACACTACTCAAGTCAACAATGTGGCTACGATATGAGGATGTCTTATTCATACTTTGACTTCACCAGGAAGATGTTCAAACATTACTGAACCATGTGAACTCTATCCATAATTCCATACATTCCACAATGGTTGGTTGGTTTGGTTGTTTTTGTTTTACGGCATATCAACCCTTTTCGGGTTATTTAATGCCGAATCCAAAGATTTTGAAGAACATTTTTTTTAATAGAATATATTTGTTGTTTTCACGTCGGTTTCTATTTAACTCATAGGGACTTTTACCCTCTGACAGGGCCCATTCCACAATGGAAAATAAAAGAATAACAAATTATCGTTCGTATATGTGCTGATAACTCGCACTGACCAGAGGTTTAGGTCATCTGTATATCGAAGGCCAACTTTTACAGGACAATATCTAAACTTCACCTCCCACCAGCCATAAAATGTAAAGAATCCCTTCTAGAACAGCGAGCAAAAGCGACTCAACTCCCCAAAAGCATCTTGTGTGAATCAAGTCCTTTACAAAAACAACAACAACAACAACAACAAAAAAACAAAAACAAAACAACAACAAAAAAACAAAACAACAACAAAAAAACAAAACAAAACAAAAAAAAATGACTAATAACTGTATGAGATTCCATATAAACGTGGAAAACTACACAAAAGTGAGACATGCTGCCAACTAAATGGAAAGTCAGAAGAACATCGAAAACTGTTATACATGGAGAGATTGAACAGTTGGGTATGGTTGACCAGATATGGAGGGAAAAAGAAAACCATCTACCATTAAGAGACGAAATAAAAATGATAGAGAAGAATTGGGGAGTGTAAGATGACTCAAAGAAACAGCACATATGATGGGCGACGATCGTATACTAAGCAGACCCAATATAGAATTTAATACCATATGGGAGCCATTACTTTATATATATATATATATATATATATATATATATATATATATATATATATATATATATATATATATATATATTTGTAGTCATCGACATACAGTCCCGTTTCGCTGTATCACAACTCAGTGTCGCTAGACTAGCACCTCTCCCGAGCTGAGGATTGAACCTAGAACCATCGTGTTGATAGTCAGCAGTTCTACCGATCGACCCACGGGAGCGGTGCCCATAAATTATCTCGCCAAATGTCTATTTAAACAAACATTTGTCCACCACTTTTACAGTGCTCTAACCACTTATTTATAAACAAACAGTGAGCCTGTGTGTATATATATGTGTATATATGTGTATATATATATGTATATATGTGTGTGTATATATGTGTATATATATATATATATTTATTTGAACAGAATTTTTTTTCTCCTTGTATGTTTTATTGAACAACAATTCCTGGTTCTTTTTTTTTTTTTTTTTTTTTTTTTTGCAATCCATTTTTTTCTTTTCTCCGGCCATGTTCGAACGTTATGTTTGAATATAAAAATAAATTTGCGATAGTCACGAATGGTTTTGACATCCAGGAGTCGTCATCTGGCGAGTGATGAATTAAAAATGCGTTTGGTGAATTTATATAAAAATCGTTTAAAATAATTAAAAGCACTTAAGCGTGCCTTCCCCCTCATATTGAGCCAGATTGATGATCGGTTTGTCCATGCGAATGAGTAGGGCTTCAAAGAACAAACAGGAACTATCCCTGCTGTTCAACGAAACATACATATGTGTCTAAAGAAGCTTTGAATAAAAAAAAATGCAAAAATAAAAATAAAGAATGCAGTTTAGATTCCCGGAAGGAAAAAAAAATTAATTTTAACCTATGGCAGACTAAGCACCTACATAATCCGATTTCTAAAAAAGTTTATAATGACCAAAGAGAATTCATTTATATATGGATGAAGAAAAAAAAGGCCTTAACTAAAATTGTTAAAAAGAAATAGACTTATCACTTACATAAGCCGTCTTCAATTTAAAAAAAAAAAATTAACTACATGAGGATCAAAAGAGAAAACCTTAACTAAAATATTGTAAATATATAGTAAGTTATGAAATATATATGGCAATTAAGATACACAGAACATTCTGCATTTCATCCACGCTAGGATCCGTCAGGAATAAGCCTGACACATCCTAGCATGGATGAAACGCAGAATATTCATTTTAGCTTAATTGCCATATATATTTTATAATTTACTACCTAGCTCTACCTACATATTGAGCACTGTTGAAGTAAATACTTAAAGTTTACGCATAAATTTATACTTTCGTATATTAATTTATGTGATTACATGAAGTAGTCATATATATATATATATATATATATATATATATGCACATATACATATATAATGCATATAAATGCACATATACATACTAGTAGGTCGCCGGTCATAAAATACGCATAATATTGTATTTTAATTCATGCAGATTTCTTATTAATTATCCAATAATGATTTCAAAGGTCATGAAAAAATATAACTTGAGTACCATCTGCTAGAATTGAAACCAGAACTTTAGCTCTCTAGCTTTAATCGTTATTTATCTCTCCAGCGTCCTTACTGTCTGAGCTACCGACAGATGGATACGAAATGTTAAAAATTAAGCGACTTTAATTTTGAGCATGCTTAAAAGTAACAGTAGGAGTAAGGTCCTATTCGACTTATCCTGCCAAGGTCAACAGTTTTGTTTTCAATTTTGACTCCTTAGCAGCAATTTTTGCTGGCTAAAATCTAAATCAAAGTGTGCTACTGATCCAAATACCCTATATATCAAATTTAAACTCTGTAGACCAAATATTCAGAGAAGAGTTTGGTAGGGATTTTTTGCACATTTGCCGACAATGTCACACACACACACACACACACACACACACACACACACACACACACACACACACACACACACACACACACTTCTCTGTGCTATAACATTTTTATCTTAAATTATTTCTAATTATGCAGAATGTAGAAACTATGCATAGATAAATAAATGTGACAGTGAAATATGAGGTTAAAATAGTTTACTTGAAACATTGTTTAATGTGTATATAAACGAAATTAAGGTTTATAGAAGGTAGAACAATGCAGAGATGTAACGGATAAACTCACACTGAAGCAACTTAAGGTATAATGGTGGAACCGGCCATGCAGTTCCAATTTATTGAATCAATACGTTTGTGTATGTACAATCAATCAATATATACATACTAGTCTGGGTGTCCGGCGTTGTCCGTGGTTTAGAGGTGTGTGTTGATAAAAAAATAAATACTGCTAAGGAGGAGGAAAAGAACGTGAAAAAAAACCCTTCTGTCCATCGCCAAACCGGAAGTGGAAGGCTAATCAATCAGAAAAAGGGGATGACTATCGAAAATATCGGCGAAAAAAGCGACCCCTCCCTGTAGAAAAGTGCCCAGCTGAGGGTGAAGGAATTAATGTTTTAGCCAATTTCGCGATATTTGTCGTCCGAAGGGTCCAGGTTCAAAATGATACCGATCTTGTGAAAATCCATTGTCTCTGACGAAAGTTTTAGGCAGACACACACACACACACACACACACACACACACACACACATATATATATATATATATATATATATATATATATATATAAATATATATATAAAGTCCGCGGATTAAGGACTATCCACTCATAAAAAAGTCCGCGGATTAAGGACTATCCACTCATAAAAAAGTCCGCGGATTAAGGACTATCCACTTATCTTGTGCTTCCTTTTTAAAATTAAATATGTTTTTAACTCTTTTTCAAGATGTCTTTTAACATGTTTTATTAATCATTTGTTTATATATATATATATATATTAATGTTTTTACTTATTGTATATATTATTATCTATGTATTATAATATATACAAGTAATAAGTAAAAACATTAATATATATGCGTTAATATAGAGTAATAAGCAGTAATAAATAGTGATTTTTACAACTAAAAATAGAAATAGGTTTAAAACTCCTAAAGTTCGCACAAGGATTGTCCGCAAGGACCCATGGCGTAGTGTTTAGAGTACTTGGAAAAATCAATTGTAAAAAGTGGTATTCTCCTGAAGGTTGAAGGTTCAGTCCTCAATGTGGGCGACCGAAAAATACAATTGCAAATTACTTAGGACCTCTATCCAATCGGAACGAGAGCAGGCTACCCCTGTGAAGTAAATAAGGTGTTCCGCTCGAAATTCCGTCCAAATTCCCGAGTTCGACAGAAACATTCAAGAGTTCGATAAGATACACCTGAAGAAGGTTGGATGTTACATCGACCGAAACGTTGTGAAAATCAAGATAAGAACAGTAGTCCGATGAATCCAAATAATACAAATAACCAATCCTCATCTCAAAAATTCAGAAACGTTTTATCAATCCTTCTCTGAAAAATCCAAAAACACAATAAATGCCATAGTTCACACCAAATGTGTATTCTTTTTTTAATTCAATAGGATTAAAAATTTTCCAACTATTAGTTTTCCTGTGATTATTTAATCACAAACAAAGCTGGTCATGCAGGGTGAAAGTTAAATAACCAGAAGTATATAACAATGAAACTACTTTTACATCTACAGTCATTGAAAATGAACGATAAATACCACGGTCCATGACAAACTGAAAAGCAGTTACTGACCTTTGGCCCAAAAGACTAACGGATGCGGGTCTCCATAAACTTGACAATTCAAAATTTTAGTGCCGTTTTCTTCAGCCACAACGTTTCCAATTGGTAATAGAATGACCGGTGGAACTGCAATGCAAAAAAGAAAATATATAAAAAAAATTATATAAGACATTTTTTTTTGTTAATATAAATACTAGTGGGACCTGTGGAAATTCCACAGCGAACTCTTTCATATGTAATATATTGATGTCGGTATTCTGAGGATGATTAGCATAAATGGAAACGCCCCGATATTATTGTAGCTCTTTTGTTAAAACTGCGGAAGTATTTATCTATGCTATTGCATAGAGGATTTCATATTGGGGAGACGCCGCTGCTGAGAGGAGCTGGAAGAGAGAAGTGACATTTATAACATTTTCCAGTCTGGTTTCTTATAACATATCTCGTAGGAGGGTTGAAGGAGGGTGATCAGTTCTTATATCACAAGAGGAGGGGACAACTCATTACTTAGATGGAGAGGGGGACACATTTCTTAGATTAATTTTTACACAAAGTTCATTATAAAAGATGAGTGGGAATAATGTTCATATAAATGATTTCACATTACCTTCAATTTGGTAGAAAGACGACACGAAGACGGCAATTACAAAAATATGGGATGCTCTTTATTATTGCTCGACCGGTCGAAATGATGATGACATCCAGGAATTCAATGTTTTTTCTACATGTTTAAAAATTTCTCCCTCGCTTCCAAAGGGGCCCTCCTCTGATCATGTCAGCTTTGTCTCCTATCTTCGTCTCCAACTCTCTCTCTCACTCGTCTTCGACTCTAGCTCCTATGGTCCTGGATATGACCTTAAACTATATCCAGTGGTGAGGCCCCAGCTTACAGGCTTTGGGGAGTGTGGAGCCACCCTTTAATTACCATTGCTCCCAGGTCCACTCTGACCCGGAGTTGTAGCACCTGTTAGGGTCCCAACTATGGGTTAAACAGAAACTGACTTGAAAAAAAAATATTCTATTAAAAAATCTTTCTTCAAAATCACGGTCATATCCAGGACCGCGTATGTGTGAGTTCGTTCCCTATGCACTCCGAAACAGCTGGATCGATTTTTTTTAAATTTCACGCCAACGTGCTTCATGTGTCCGGGAGTGTTTTTAGACAGGTTTTGTATAGGAATGCCTCCAATAGATATCTTAAATCGATAATCAAATAAATCGAATTAAAGAATGAACAGTTCGATTTTGACCAAAAGTAACACCTTATATAAACTAACATCACAAGTACATTTTAATTTTATTTTATTTCGGACTACTAGTCTCATCTTATCTTTTTTATTTGGTGCACCAAATAAAAAAGATAAGATGAGACTAGTAGTCCGAAATAAAATAAAATTAACATACAATGCTCATCTAAAAAATAAAAAATTCCAATAAGGAATAATATATATATATCACAAGTACATTCAAGAAGTTTTATCACCACACAAGCAGAAAGGCCCAGCATATAAAATCAATACTAGTTTTTTTTTTTAATAGGACAGAGGGTGCATTTGAGATGAAGTTTTCTGTTTACATCACAACTGAACTATGATACCTGACTTTTGAATTTTAATTCAAGTCATTATATAAAGATAATTTCATAAAATAAACGGTAGGTTCTCTACATTACAATGTAGATTACATTGTACTGTGAACTAATTCAATACGAGGAGGCATGTGAAGATTCTTCCTGGTACACCACAATGGGACCTTTACTAGAGCAGGCAATCAATTGATCTGATTGAAAAATGGCCACTTTCATTGATTTCAGTGACAATAAAAGTATTGGAGGGTGGAACATTCGTTGATCCTCATTCGATCACGGGCAACTTCGGGTTTGTCTGGTTGTATAGAATAAATTTATTCCGTTAGGTATAATAATAGAAGTCCGTGTCGGGTAGCAACAACAGATAAGTTGACAGGAAGTGATAAGGAAGAATTTGAGAAATACAAAAGATAAATACAGATCTGTCCAGAGATAGTTTGGAAGTCAATTTCTTAAAATATCTGGCAGCATGCATCTCGACTAGGGATTTTTATCCTTGGCCTCCAAAATCAGCAGAGATTAGAGCATTCCTGTACTGTTGATTTTGTGGTGGCACTTTAGTTCTGTGCAGTTCTAGGAGGTTCCCCCTCCCAGGTCTTGTCTTCTCTTTGGAAATGTGTTAGTTATTGCATGAAGCGCCCTACCGCGGCATGCTGGCGGGGCTGTCCAGGCACTTTTTATGGGTCAGAGTGCGCCTACTCGGAGGCGCTGACTTCTCAATCTCACTATCTGACCCTGGCGTTGAAGTTCTTGCAGTGGAAGAGAAGTAAACATATCCAACGGATGTTAAACCGGTGATGATGATGACGGTGATGATGATAGCGATGATGATGATGATGATGATGACGATGATGACTATGATAATGACGATGATGATAATGATGATAATGACTACGACAATGATGAAAATGATAACGATGATGATGATGATGATGATGATGATGATGATGATGATGATGATAAAGTATGGCAGACCAACCAACGAACAAAGTTTCCTTAGAAAGAAAAGTTCTCATCTAAAAAAAAAAAATAATTTAATCAAAAGTTGCACAATTTTCTTACATTTAATTCTGTGATCTTAATTTCATTAAAAACTGATCGGTTGAGTTCACCCACCCAGAAAGAAGCAACAGACGAGCAGAAAGAAAAAAAAAGTAAAAGAGCAATCACAAAATGTCTGACATTTTATGGCTTCTTTTGAACACTAATCAGTAAATATTTTCCTAACAATTCAATAAAAAAAATAATTGGACAAGAAAGTCTGACGCGCTTTCATCTCAAAAAACAAGGAGTAAAAAAAAGATATATATATATATATTTCATTATTATTTATGTATATAAGCTTTTATAAATCTACTTGGACTCGCCATAATAAAAAGATAAAATTATTTTTTTATGTATTTTTCAAAGCTCAATGATCACAAGTCGTACAGGCATTACAGTTGATTCTTGTTTGCACAAGCAATAATAAATAATGTGTTATTTGTTTTATTCGTGGTTGGTCGGTTGGTTGATTTACAAGTAGCCAATCACCTTGAAGGATTTGGTCAAATAGTAAACCTTATGTAAAGACCGGAAGTAGTATTCTCCGGACTATAGTAAGAACAAATGTGTATTTATTTGTATACTATATAACACATTTTGGCTACGCAACTGCAGAATGGTAAATAAACTATATGCACTGGAACCCTCAAAGGAGGAGGTAATGATTAGCAGGATGATATGAACGAAAACTTTCAGCCTCTCCCCCCAAATAAGAGAAGTTAAAGCCTGTGGGGATAATACCATGGCAATAGAATAAATAGTATAACCCCCCCCCCCAATATATATATATATATATATATATATACATATATATATATATATATATATATATATAAAGAAGGTTATTCTGGGAGGATGGTGTTGTAAGCAAAAAACATACTATACTGACACCCCACCCCACAAAAACCAAATAAAACCTGCGAAAATTCCCAGGTGTCTTGATAAATGAACATACGAGGTGCCTTCAATAAGTTTCCTAATATTTTTTTTATAAAGGCATTTAAAATTGTCGTAAACTCTTGAAAAATCAGTACATTATAGCTATACATCTTATGAAATGACTGACCAATCTTTATGATTTCAGGTTCAAATGAACAGCTACAACAGGAATTGCAATACACCCTACCTAAGCCTGATTGCTACAGCTGGTGAATTTAAAAAAATGCAATCTTGATGCGAGAACATTTTAGAAAGAAACAATGCAATAAAATTCTGTTTTAAACTTAGAAAAACTACCACAGAAACGTTCCAATGCTTTAGACTGCTTCTGGATCCTCTTTCAGAAATTGAGCATCAGTTTTTGAGTGCTATAAGAGATTCAAGGAAGGCAAGGAGTTTGTGAGGGATGATGGTATGTGTGGGAGGTGTAAGGAAGTCAGAACACTAGAGTTGATTGGCCAAATAAAGAATTCCTGCATAAGAACAGTTGTGTGTCTATAGAGGCAATAAGTGCACAGTTTCATGTCAGTGTGGGAACTGTAGACACAATTGTTTGCGAGGAAGTGAAGATGCGGAAGATTTGTGTGAATGCATCAATCCACAACTCCATATTTGCCACAAACTATTTGACCAAGATGGGTATGAAGACAGTTCCACACCTTACCTATAGTCCAGACCTTGCTCTCTGTGAATTTTGATTTTTCCCTAAGCTGAAGGGAAACCTTAGAAGCTGTCGTTATGAGACAGTTGAGGAGATGAAAGATGCTGTGACGAGTGTCATTGACACGCTCACATGGGAGGACATTCATGGGTCCTTTCAGAAGTTGTTGGAACGATACAACAAGGGCATTGCAGCCGAAGGAGATTACTTCGAAGGTGACTAGAGTTTCATGTGCGTACTATCAATAAAAAGTGCCCATACAAAGAAATAAGCCTGGAAACTTATTGAAGGCACCTGGTATCCGCCCCCACCCCCAAGGAGACAGTAATGTCTGGTAAAATGGTGTCATCTTAGTGAGGTGTAATGATATTTTAACACTTAAGGACTTTCACCTACATCGTGACATTTTAAAATGACTTGGTTACTTTTAGCAACATTTCGTAATGACCATTAATATATTTTTTTTATTTAATTTTATCCCAACACATACTTTCTGATACTTTCTCTCCA
>NC_136511.1:65878308-65925808 GCF_053919585.1 Euprymna scolopes
ATATACATTATATATATACATATATATACGTTATATATATACATATATATACATTATATATATTATATACATTATATATATACATATATATACATTATATATACATGTATATATACATTATATATATATACACATATATATACATTATATATATATATACATTATATATGCATATATATATATACACACATTATATATATATATATATACACACACACATATATATACACATTATATATATACACATATATATACATTATATATATACACATTATATATATACACATTATATATATACACACATTATATATATTCACATTATATATATATATATATACATTATATATATACACATTATATGTATATACATTATATATATATACACATTATATATATATATATACACATTATATATATATATATATATATATATATATATATATATATACACACACATTATATATATTACTAGCAGGGATTACCCGGCGTTGCCTGGGTGATCGGCCCCCTTCCCACTCCGAGGGGTAACAAAAAAAGTCACCCCTCTTGATTTACATGCTTGGTGCCGGCCTCCCCCCTTCAGGGAGAGATAATCCCCAAGCCCACCTTCAGGGAGGAGGGTGCCTGGAGGCTTCTCCCCCCCCTAAGAAAAAAGTCACCTCCTCCTGGCCTCTTCACCCCTCACCCTTGGGGGGGGGACACCGGCTCCCTCCTTTGGGGGGAGAATCTGCCAAGCTCCCCCCTTTCGGGTGAGAAAATGCCAGGCTTCCCCTTTTGGTGGTGGGGGGGGGGATGGTGGCGTGGCCTTCGTTATAAAGATGGCCGACCAGCTGAAAAAATGACCTCATCGCCGAGGTCCCAACAAGCAAGATATGTGGAACTCTTAGACTGTCAATAATCAGCAGTAATTTCTACAGACAGCGTTACAAAACTTCAAAATTGGATTGAAATAAAGAACACGATGATTTATACTGAAACTCATCTAATATTAATAATAAAAAAATAATAATAAAAACACAAGTTGTTTGTTTAAGTATTATAAGCAATTGAATATTTCGTTGTATTATAGATTTTAAAGATTAGAATGCGTTCTTTAATTACTTATAAATTACATTTTTAAAAAGTGAAGGAACACGATTTGATTTGTAGTAAACTTGAAGTTTATTTAATATAATTAAATGAAAATTATGCATGTAAGATTATGAATATTTGAAGCAGAACACAAGCAAAACATTTGATATGAGTTAAGATAATAAACAAATATTAAAATGAAACTATTTTTTTAATCAAAATGAATTTTTTTAAAAATCAAAATGAATGTGGGTTTGTATTACTGTACACATAGATTCGAAAAAGTTGTCAAAAAAGAAATATATAACAAATAAATGTTATCAAAGGCAAGATAAGTTACTTTTCTACCAAACTGGATATATTTTTCGTATTTTTATTCAATGTAACATGTTTATTCAGCTCGAAAACCATACAGTGTTTACCGATGTATGTATTGGAAAATTCAAAAAGGTGTTATAAATGAAAAACTGGATAAAATACTGTTAAAAACTCGCTCAATATATGTTACCGTGACATAGCTTGACATATATTCGGCGGGTTTTTAATCGTATTTTTTCTAGTTTTTTTTATTTATAACACCTTTTCCCATACTTACCGTGTTAAAGAGGGTGTGAGGCGCCATCTTGAATTTTCTAATACATCGGTAAACACTGTATGGTTTTCGAGCTGAATAAACATGTTACATTGAATAAAAACACGAAAAATATATCCAGTATGGTAGAAAAGTAACTTATCTTGCCTTTGATAACATTTATTTGTTATATATTTGTTTTCTGACAACTTTTTCGAATCTATGTGTACAGTAATACAAACCCGTTTTTCGAGCTGAATAAATATATTACATTGAATAAAAACACGAAAAATATATCCAGATTGGTAGAAAAGTAACTTATCTTGCCTTTGATCACATTTATTTATTATATATTTGTTTTTTGACAACTTTTTCGAATCTATGTGTACAGTAATACAAACCCGAATTGAACTTAAGACCACGAGTGAACGCGCGTTTTTTTTTTTTTTTTAGTTTAGTTTCGTATATATATATAAAAATAAGTATTTTTTAATTTTATCTTTCTAGCTTTAAAAAAAAGTTTTAAAATTTTATCAGCCGGCATAATTTATTTTTAAATATTGAAACATTTCAGGAAAATTAATTTTTGCTAGATTTTTAAAACATGTGTGTCAACAGCTTAAAAAAATCGTCTCTTAAAAAGAACATGTTTTAAAGAGGACGGTAGTCAACGTGTGTGTGTGCGCGTGTGCGCGTGTGCTGGGTAGGACAGCGTTTGTTTTCGTGTTGTGTGTACGTGTGTGCGGCTAGCGCCAGAATGGCGGACGTGGTGTCGGAGGTTAGAAGTTTCGTAATTTTGTAATTTGTAAATGGCAAGTTAGAAAAAAAAACCCTTCCAAGATTGACAATAAATAAGGCCATAATATTTTATGGTAAATTTAAGAGCGTAACAACCATAGTTTTTTAGGAGATGTGATTATTGGATAAGCCAATCAGAAATCGTCTGTGGCACACACATCTCTGTTTTATATATATATATATATATATATTATATATATTATATATATATTATATATATATTATATATATATTATATATATATATTATATATATATATTGTACATATATATTATACATATTATATATATATATATATATTTATATATATGCGTGTATGAAATTGTACCCGTGTGTGTACATTTCCCTACCAAATTACTCTGCCAATTTCAGTCTCCAGACTCGATATTTGACATAAGGGATATTGAGATTTGGGAAAATATTTTTAATCGGTTTTCGGCCAGAAATTTGGCTCTCAAGGGGTCAAAGTTCAACGATTTAACCTTTAAAAACTCTCTCAAACTCCTCCGCCTATTTTGGGACTAAACTCTTAAAATTTTAGATGGAGGTTACCTGGACACGAGTCAAACTTTTTAATTATATATATATATATATATATATATATATATATGCACATAAAGTTATGAACAGTACATAGGGCTCGAGCAAAGCCGGGTTGAACTGCTAGTATATCTATAAAAGTGAGAACGCGCGTGTATGTGAGAACACTTCTCAACCTATATACTCAACGAGTTTTTGATCTACAAACTTGAAATCTGGTATATACGATATTCAGACGTGTGGAAAACTTTTTAATCCGTTTTAATCGGGAAAAAGGGATGGTAAGGGATCAAAATTGAAAAATTGTTACCTAAGAGTGATCGGATTTTTATCTGTTTGGTGTTTCACGAATGCGCATGCGTGAATAGTTCACATGACAGATCACTTATGTTAAGAGTAAGTAGTTTGAAAACATTTTTTTAAGAACGTGTCACGCTCGTCTAATGGTTATCGTACTTTACTCACTGTCTTTAGGTTTTTGGTTTTGATCCTAGCTCGAGTATATATATGTATGTATATATATATATATATATATATATATATATATATATATATATATATACTTACAAGAAGTGAACGATTAAAAAAACAAACATAATACTTGCATGCACATGTATAAGTTTTTTTCGTTCTTTTTTTTACTTTATTCTTTTTAAAGGGATTTTATTTTACATTTAATACCTAAAATATTTCTGTTTAGACTAAATAAGAATTCTGCAATAATTACAATATAATATTTATGCGAATGAATGGGCAACGCCGGACGGCCTGCTAGTATATATATAAGAAAATATAATTTGCTGTACTATTTGTTTTATGAAAAAAAAAATCAGAATGTAGTTACGTATAAATTTTTTAAAAAGTATGATTACAAATTTCAGTGAAGTTTGAAACAAAATAATTGTTAAAAAAGTAATATTTATTCTCATGAAAGTAACGTAGAATCACGCACGCAGACACGCATGCAAGTTCTTTTCAAGTTATATAGAAAAAAGTTAAGTCACGGTTTCAAGAAAGAAGGGCATATTTAAAAGAAGGGAAAATATTGGAAGCTTCTCTTAGCGGTTTAATCCTACCCAACAGCTTAGTTGGCAAAAAAAAAAAAAAAAAAATGTGGTAAAATAACAACAACTATGAAATAATGGAGTAATTACTGAAGATACAGTTAAGAGACGGCCAGAGGAATAGTTAGCCGAAACGCTGTGAAACAGCAACTAAGAAAAGAAGAGGATAATAGTGCGCAAACAAACAAACAAATATAAATTGATAAAGTATTTATTTTTGATACAGAAAATAAAATTTTACGATTTACAGCGTAATCATTTTGACACGCAGCAGTTCTCGTTAGATCAACGAAGTTAAGCAACGTTGAGCCTGGTCAGTACCAGATGGGTAACCATTTGGGAAAACTGTCGACACCTCCGTGCAAGAGCTGCAAAAACATAACATCATCATCCCCCCTAGTCGGAATATACATGCGATTGGGGATTGGGGATTGTGAATTTAATATTCCCTTGACACTTCCCCTTTCGGTTCAACTTACCTAGATTGAATACCGCTAGCATATATTATATACATTTAAGCGATTAATAATTTTTGGCAGCTGTTGCTTATAAATAAAGGGAGGACAACTTAATTCAAACTATCGAGATCAAAATCAGCTTTACAATGAATACAATTTACTTTTAAAATCGCTAAAACTCGTAAAAACAAGATTTTCTGTGTATAAAAAAAGAATTGATCTATTTAGACGATTTTTGGAATATGACATCGTTCCGTGATCAGTGCGTACATCATGATTTTTTCTGTATATATTTTTTTTTAATTAAGTGTAATTCTAAATAAGTACCAAAAATGGTAAATTGAAATTCCAATAACTGATTACGTTGGACCTGTATCTAATTTCGCAGAGTACGTAAAGTTGTAGACAGCGGATATTTTTAGTTGGCTAGTCAGACTAGTAACACGCTGTAAAGTAGCCGAAGTATTACTGAAATGTTCAAGTGTTGGTGGGGTATGAGTGGGAGAGAGGGAGACTTGATATATGGAAAGTACTCAGAAGTAAGCGGCAAGAAATACACATGTCTAAAAAAAAGAAGAGTATTTTATATGGATTGAAAAAAGCTGGCTTACAAAGGTTGAAAACAAAACAAAAAAAATATTTGTTATAAGGATAAAGAAAAAGGATTCAGGATACATTGAATGTTAAAGACAGGAAAATTAAATCTGAACAGTATAGGTAGATGCGTGCAGAACAGGAGACTCAGTTAGCTTGGTCACATTGAAAGAATAGATGCGAATTGTTCGATTAGTAGACATAGAACAGTTGAGGTAGCGGGTTTAGTTTCCAGAGAAAATCCAAGCAAAACATAGGAGGAATCATAAGGATGGACTTGAAAGAAAGAGGGATAAATAAAGACTTGGCCAGAGATAGGTTAGTTTGGAAGTTAATTTCTAAAAGCTACCCAACATATGTCAGCATAAAGCGAATGTGAAGATGATGATGAGCATTGAATTTTACCTACATATATCTAGGTAGAGGATTAAAAAAAATCTTGTTACATGTGTTTTATGTTTACATACAGCCATACAGTGATTGAGAGTTTGGAATGAATGCTATATGGAAGGAATAGATAGCAATAAGGGGCAAGAAGTGCACGTGTTGAAAAAAAACCTAATACAACAATCTCTGTCTACATCGTATTGGTGTCGACCAGTGTAGATCGGAAAGTGTGTCTTACTAAAGGAAATAACAAACCAGAAAAAATATGTAATCGATGCAAACGATTGGAATTTATTTTAGTTAATCTAAGTGTAGTTAATTACTTAGTAATACAGACTGTGAATTACGTAAAAAAAAACGGAGTTTTTTTTACATTTAAATCAAAACGAGTGGATTCCAAAGGTTGGAAACAAAAGAATAATTTGAATTAATGTGGAATTATTTTTTAGAGATGAGCAATTTGTATAATTTATTTTATTTAATTATTTGAACTATTATCCTCATCTTTTAGTTATTTTTCACGTAGAAGATGAGGATAATAGTTCACAAATAAATAAAATGAATTATACAAATTTTATCATCTCCAAAACAATTCCAAATTAATTCAAGTTTATATCAATCGGTACGGACCCGACAATTTGAAAAATATAAAAATATGGATTTATAAGACAAAAAACAAAACAAAAAAAATCCTTGATTGTCCTTCGGGGCCTGTGGTGCAGTGGATAGAGATGCGGAATATCTACGATTCCAAGTAGGCATTGTCTGGAGGTAGCGGTTTCAATCTCACCCAAAGCCGGAGATTAGTTGAACAACAATTACTGAAATCAGTAATTGCAGTGGATGCAGTTAGAGCATTCGACATTCCTATCCTGTCGCGGTTAACCTGACGAAAGCCAGAAGAATAATCGGTCGAAACGTCGTGAAAAACAACAAATGGAAGATGAGGATAATAATCCAATTAATTAAATAAACTAAAAAAAAGAATAATTGTTCTGAGGATAAGTGTCTATGCAAAAAACAAAAGTGATTCAAGGAGTGTTTGACAGGCAAAAAAAAAAAAAAAAAAGACTTTGGTGAATAAAAAAACGCCACAATGAGTTTTTAGTAGCCTCGCTAAGGATGAACAAACACGTGTTCAAGAAGGCAGGAATTCTATTTGAAAGAACTCGACCAAAAGAAAGACAAACGAAGAAACAAGACGCGACAAGAACAAGATTGGATTGGCTGAGCTAACGAGGAAAGTTTAGTAGTCAATTAAGTGCTATGAAATATTCATACAACATAACAACCATACTCAACTGAAAATCAATTAATTTTTCGCTTTTTGTATATGTTTGAGAATTTCTAAAGTGGATCACAAATAATCTCTTTACATTATAAATATGACCTTGTGTGTGTGTGTGTGTGTGTGTGTGTGTGTGTGTTTGTGTGTGTGCGCGCATGTGCACGGAACGGTCTCTACCAAGCTACTCTGTCAATTTTTTATCTACAAACTTCAAACTTGATATATGGGGCATTCGAACCTGTGGAACAAAATCAATTTGTTTGTTTCCTTTTTTAGCCGGGACAATAGCTGCTAAGGGATCAAAATGCTCCACGCATGCGCAAATGTACATTTATACGTTTAACTGCATTAATTTGTCAAGTGTAATATGTCGTTAGCTCAAACGGTAACAAATACTGCTAGAGAGCCAAATGTTTTGGTTTCGATTCTAGCTGATGGAACTCAAGTGTTCGGTAAAATTCAGTTATAAGTTAGTACTCGTTTGGAGGTTTAATCATCAGTTCGGACGACACTAAAAAGTCAATTACGAATTACTGAGGACATCTACGCAGTCTGACGGAACAAGAACAAGATAACTTTATATGTTAGTTATGATTATCACATATGAAGAATGAATTTTGCTGTCTGACTTATTAGTATGTTATTAGTATATTATTAGTATGTTATTAGTATGGCGCACTTGAATTGCTTGATAAAACAAGAACGACATTAAACTTGAAGTGAATTACTCGTCATAGTAAAAATGAAGACACTTGAAAGAAATCCAAAACAAATACACGGGAAATAAATTACAGTGAAAATTAAACGGGAAGCGATTTACATCAGAAATGCATTAGATTCTTTACAGCAGAAATCAATCCTCATCGGCTGAACTTATGATTTGTATTATTATTCAAACTGCTACTCTCATCTTTGTATTAGTGGCATCTTTATGAATTCGAGAACTATGAAGGGTGTGTGTGTGTGTGTGTGTGTGTGTGTGTGTGTAAGAGAAGGGAAACGAATGTCATCATGGAGAATAGACATAAATAAGTGGTAAGAAAAAACGTGTTCACAAAGGAATATTTATAATATACATCGAAACAGCTGGCTAACAAAGGTTGAAAACAAAAGAACACAACGGAAGAAGGCCGGAGGTTACATCGACCGAAACGTTGTGCGAATAATAATCAAGATAGAACAGTAATCCAAATAATACAAATTATCAAATCTCGGTTCTTCTTCGTTATTGTTACAAACCCGAAGCCGAAAAATAAACGAGCTTTCATTAAAAATACATTGATAACTGTTATACCCGTATTCCTACCTTTGTACCTGTGATGGTAATACACTTCGTTTGTTAAATCAACCTCGACTTGATTTTCTCCTTTTACTATTATGTTACGACACAACAATAACTAATTACTGTTTTTGTCGATTTCAACAGTAAGTAATGTTATCTACCTAATCGTCATGTCACAATTAGTTAAATATTTCTGGAATATTACATAAAACACGTGTTTCTATGATTCAACGAAAAAATTATCTCGTCATGTTTGTTTTGTCACAAAGAAAATAACTCATCGTTTGAATTATTCTAAGTCTTTGACAGTTTTCAAAAATGAATTACGTCTCCTGCTAATATAGACGCTCTTCGGTTATCTTGTAAGCTAAAATTGCTAATTTATTCGAAAAAAATATTTTCTTTAATAATTAATTTTCTACTCTATCGTTTTTCGTAATGTTTGGATATTTTCATTACTGCGACATGACAATTTAGTGGATATCATTGGTTTCGCTTGAAATTCAATATTTCAATTTTCCAATTTCTCTATGATAACGAAGAACTTAATTTCTCATCTAAAAAATTCATAAAAACCGAATCCGTATTATATATTATGGAAGAAACTGTGCAGTAAACAGTTTCGTAATATGAACGAAATGGACAAAGTATAATTTTATATTACGTTTCTGAATTTTTGAGATGGGGATTGATTATTCGCATTATTCGAATTCTTTAGACTACTGTTCTCATCTTGAATGTCATTTTCACAACGTTTCTCTCGATGTAACCTCCGATCTTTTTCAGATGTATCTTGTCAAACTCAAAAATGTTTCCGTTGAATTCGGACGGAATCTCAAACGGAACCCTTTATTTGCTTCACATTTAGCATTTTTTTAAATTACATTTTCACCCCAAACAAGGCACATTGCCACTTTGGTGTAGGGGGCTACTATCAGGGACAACAACTACTGCGGCACAATGTTGGGATTTGGACAGCAAGATATCGGTTCACGTTACACTTGAACTTCTGCATGTCAGTACAGTTAGGGAAGCGGGAACCTGGAATGGAATTCCAGAGTCTAGCGGTTCTGGGGAAGAAACTACTGGACTAGAAAGATCTTTTACATCTAGGGATCTCTACTGTGTGGGGGTGGGATTTAGCTGCCTGTCGGGTTTGTCGAGGATATCTACGTTGTGGAGGCACAAGTGTCTGCAGTTCGTCAGAGCATTCACCATTAAAATACTTGTAGAACAGGCAGAGGGATGCAACGTTTCGTCGATAGGACAGAGGCTGAAGTTTAGATGCCAGTTCAGAGCCTATCAGATTGGCGACTCTCTTTTGAACCTTGTCTAGGAGCGAGAGACTAGTAGCAGATGCACCAGCCCAAAGGTGACAACAATACTCCATACATGGGCGAATGATGGCCTTATAGAGGTACAGGATACTTTCGGGTGTCAGTAGTTTTCTAGCACGGTATAGAGAGCCTACATTTTTCGCAGCGGCCCTGGCAATGTTTTCAATATAATTGTTCCAACTCATGTTTCCTGTGAACGTTAGGCCAAGCAGTTTGAAAGATGTACTCTCAGACAGGGAATCACTGGCCATTGCTATTGGTGGTAGAGAAGGTTTCTTGTAATTATTGAAGGAAACCAGTTTAGTCTTGGCAGCATTGAATGTGACCATCCATTTATGTACCCATTCCACTACTGATTGGAGATCATCCTCTAGTGTTTTTGCCATTTCTTTAGATATGTGTTCATTTGTTTTCCTGTCATGCCTGTTATAGAGTGTGGTGTCATCAGTATATATACCCATCTCAGAGGCAGTTTTGTCGGGGAGGTCATTAATAAATATTAGGAACAATAGAGGTCCAAGGATAGACCCCTAAGGCACTCCCGCATTTATATGCTCTCGTTCCATCGCAGGGACCCGTGGCGCAGTGGTTACAGTAATCAGACATTCCTATAGTATTATGGAAGAAATTGTGCAGTTTCGTAATATGAACGAAATGAACAAAGTATAATTTTATATTACGTTTCTGAATTTTTGAGATGAGGATTGATTATTTGCATTATTGGAATTCTTTAGACTACTGTTCTCATCTTGAGTGTCATTTTCACAACGTTTCTCTCGATGTAACCTCCGATATTCTTCAGATGTATCTTGTCAAACTCAGAAATGTTTCTGTTGAATTCGGGAATTTGGACGGAATCTCAAACGGAACCCTTTATTTACATCACAGTTAGCATACTTCCACTCCATGACAAGGACTCATGGCGCAGTGGTGAGAGTAATCGGAAACTCCTATAGTATTATGGAAGAAATTGTGCAGTTTTGTAATAAGAACATATGAAAGAAATGAATACAGTATAATTTTATACTCTGCATATCTTAAAAAAAAAAATAGAATTAAAATCGTTGTTGATAAATAAGAAAGTGATTAAAATAAGGCGAAAAAAATATTTTTATTGTTTTGTTTATGTAAACGAATTTTCTAAGCAAAATAGTATTTGTTTCTTTATATCAGAAAATTACTATATTTGAGCCGTAAGGTAAATAAACTGAAAGGTTTAGAAATTACCTTAAAACGTAGTAATGTGATTAAAATGAATGATGACTTATAGAGACAACACAATTATGAAGCTATTTGAAATCTTCATCTCTGTAACTAATGTAACTAATACTGTCTACATCGTGTTAGTGTCGACCAGTGTAGATCGGAAAGTGTGTCTTACTAAAGGAAATAACAAACCAGAAAAAATATGTAATCGATGCAAACGATTGGAATTTATTTTAGTTAATCTAAGTTTAGTTAATTACTTAGTAATACAGACTGTGAATGTACGTAAATGTTGGCCAATAAGAATCAAATCGTTTCCAAGAGATGTTTAGGAATAAAGGATGGTACTTCCAACAGGATGGAGCACCTCTCAATTATCATGACGTAAGAGACTATCTTGATGGTCACCTGGCAAACAGATTGGCATGACGAAGAAAGAGTATCGAGTACCATCCACACTGAGCAGATTTGACCCCCGTGGATGTTATTTGGTTGTGGGAGGCATGTTAAGCAGAGGGTTCACACCACAAAGCCAGCTACAATTAATGAGTTGAAAGCAGCAATTGGAAAGGGATGTGCCAACATATCAATTGAACTGATTAGGAACGTTTTAGATTCAATCAGTGGGCATTGTCAGATGTGCATGGACTACAATGTCCAATAAGTTGAACACAATCGATAATTAGTTTCTAGATTTGTTCAGTATTTCGAAGTATGAAACTTTTCTTTATTATATTATAGATGTTGGTTTTATAGTTCTTTAAAAATTGTATACATTTGATTATATTATAGATGTTGGTTTCATAGTTATTTATAAATTGTATACATTTTATTATATTATAGATGTTGGGTTCATAGTTATTTATAAATTGTATACATTTTATTATATTATAGATGTTGGTATTATGGTTATTTAAAAATTGTATACATTTTATTATATTATAGATGTTGGTATTATGGCTATTTAAAAATTGTATACATTTTATTATACTATAGATGTTGGTATTATAGTTATTTAAAAATTGTATACCTTTTATTATATTATAGATGTTGGTATTATGGTTATTTAAAAATTGTATACATTTTATTATATTATAGATGTTGGTATTATGGTTATTTCAAAATTGTATACCTTTTATTATATTATAGATGTTGGTTTTATAGTTATTTAAAAATTGTATAAATTTTATTATATTATAGATGTTGGTATTATAGTTATTTAAAAATTGTATACATTTTATTATATTATAGATGTTGGTTTTATAGTTCTTTAAAAATTGTATACATTTTATTATATTATAGATGTTGGTTTTATAGTTATTTAAAAATTGTATACATTTTATTATATTATAGATGTTGGTATTATGGTTATTTAAAAATTGTATACCTTTTATTATATTATAGATGTTGGTATTATAGTTATTTAAAAATTGTATACATGTTATTATATTATAGATGTTGGTATTATGGCTATTTAAAAATTGTATACATTTTATTATATTATAGATGTTGGTATTATAGTTATTTAAAAATGGTATACCTTTTATTATATTATAGATGTTGGTATTATAGTTATTTAAAAATTGTATACCTTTTATTATATATAGATGTTGGTATTATGGCTATTTAAAAATTGTATACATTTTATTGGGACACCTTTTATATATTAGTGATGGGTCGATTCCAATATTTCACCAAGTTCTGATACAATTACCAATTATGTTCTACATTTCTGATTTCGATACAATTACCGATTGCGATTTTTCCCCCTAAATATAGAGTTGTTCTTTGGGTAGGGCAGTCAGATTACTGCAATATCTCAAATAATATGTGCATATATTTTCGCAAACGTAAAAAATACATTTTAATTTTACTGATTTTTAAAATAAATAAATATCTATTATATCATCATTAATATGAGCCATGGAAAATTAAATTTAAATAAAAAGAACCAAATAAAAACAATCATTTTTGCATCGGAAAATAGACACAAACTTTTCCTGATTCCAATATTTCCAAAAGTTCCGATATTTTGATTTTCAATTCCGATTAATCACACTAATAAATAAAAATATATTATTTTATGTTTAATCATACACTATATAAATAATATATTATTAAATATATAATAATAATAATATATAAAAATATAATAAATAATAAATATATAAAAATATATTATTAAATATATAATTATACACTTTATAAATAATATATTATTAAATATATAATAATATATAAAAATATAATAAATAATAAATAATAAATATATAAAAATATATAATTAAATATATAATTATACACTATATAAATAATGACAATATTTTTGCAAATAATTCGAGCAATTATTCTTATACCTACAAACGCATGTTTCATACTTACGCAATTATCAGTGTAAGAAGTGACAATTATTACCAGTCGGAAGATTCATACTCAGTGACAAAGTCATTCTTGAATCCGTAGGCCTGTATTATATTTTCAGGTCACCAGAAATAAACACAAGGACTAAGTGAAATTAAGTACTTATAATTGCCAAATCGACAGGTCTGAACAATAAGCAGTCATAGTATTCAACGACAGAAAGATTTTTACAAACAGATTTTTTCCTTCTTTAACTTAACAACATGGCAAAGAAGAAGAAGAAGAAAAAAATAGAAAGAAAACAACATACTGAGGATGGAGCTTGACTCCGAAATATATTTAGATTATAAATTTCAATCAAGTAAAATATTTGTTTATTTTTCTAATATTGTGTTGTGATTTGGCTTTCAAGCGGACTTGATGCATATATATATATATATATATATATATATATATATATATATATATACACACACACACACACACATATATATATATATATATATATATATATATATATATATCCCTCCAATTTCTATATTCAGTTCTCTAAAGAAACGAATGGCTGCCACTTAGCATAAGGCATGGTTCTTTACATAAAGGAATTAAACATTCCCGGTAGCCAATAATGCAAAATTGTAAATGCCATAAGAATTATAATGTAATTCATTCTGTAGCAAGGGTGAAAACATAGGTTCAGACTGCTGACAAGGTTGGGGTTCGAATTTCATTGTGAAGCACTTATTCGTCCAGCAACAGCGAAGAGCTATTATGCCGCGAAACAGCTTTCTGCGAAAGACACACACATGCAAGCATAAACGTGAAGCATAAATATGTAAATAGATCTCACTAACTGTAAACATATAATAATAGGAAACACTATGCCGGGTCAGTTAGTAAAAATGCGACTTTTGTATGTAATTCTCTTCATTTATATGTGCACCACTCGTATCTCTCTCTGCAAAGCAGTTACAGAGTTCAAACTTGATTTCCAATGCAATCAATGAATCGTTTAGAAGTATAGTGTTTATTGGCGTTAAATAAACTATAATGAAGTTAATGTGTCTTAAAACAGAAAAAAAAACAAAAAAAAAAAACAAGTGAAGCATGCATGGTCCCATGTGAGTGCACGGTGAACGAGGCATAAAAAAATGACTAAGTTCAATATTTGCCCCACCCCCCTCCATTTAGCCCCTAAAGTCCCCAGGGGACGTCAAATCCTGGTGAAAATGAACAAACCGTGCAGTTTTAGGCCTTAACGTATGTAAATTTGAGTTCTGCACCATGCAAAAAAAAAAAAAAGAAATGTCTAAGTCCATCATTTTCCCCATCCCCATTTAGTCCCAAAAGTTCCCAAGGCCTTAACATATTTAAATTTGAGTTCAGCACTATTCAAAACTGCTAAATAGACATATACAGAAACGTTTAGCCAAATATGGTAAAATAGTCCCAAAAATGGAGTGTTTTTATAAGCCCTAAAAGAGCCCCTGGGGCACACCCAAGAGTTATTGCGAAGTATAGACAAATAAAATTATATAGAAATCAGTCAGTTACAACTTTTCAGAAAGTTTTATAAAAATCCAAAGCATCAATTTTTTTAACAAACACAAAAGTGTCAATTTTAGCTATTCTAACCTGAAAAGCACCCCTATGGGGGCAACCGGAGTTTTCCCGGAAAATCCGTTCTGATACTTTTTTTACTCATATCATGTTTAATGTTTGTGTAAAATTTAAAAAAATTCCAAGTCGCAGTTATTGAGAAAATTTCAGACAGACGAACGGACAAGGGTGAATTTACAGGTCCACCCTCCTTTTATCGGGGGACCAATAAATATATTAGGAAATTTCGGACTACTATTGCATTTCCGTTTATTGACGTTGTGTGTGTATATAATGTATATATAAGTAACGTGGCGATATCGTCTATATATTTATAACAGTTTATAAACAGTTCCTTAGCCGGACGAATGACGTTGCCTGTGGGGAAAATGCCAAGATGCAGATTATAGTTTTTCTACGAGTCTTTTATTCTCGTCTGGATCCCCTTCCGGAATTATGCAACGCTTGTTGAAGTTTACATGTTGCGATATCTTGCACCCGATAGCTTTCCCACGGTATCCAGAGACCGTCCAACTCTGATTGAAACTCTACAGAAACTCTCTTTCTGCCTACGTGACTACGTAATTATATGCAACGTAGCACAAGAAACAGTCACCAGATCCTTGTCAGGCACCCAAATTCTTTTATTATTGTTCCTAAAATTCCCAAAGTTATTTATCTAAATTTGTCTTATTTACTGTAAGTTTATATATTTTCAGGTGCCAATTACAGCTTTAAAGGCGTTCTCTTCAAGATTTGAAGCCAAAATATTTACCTAATTAATTGATTTAATTTTCTCGTGAAACCGTCATCCTGAATTCGCACACGTCTATTACGTTGCAAAAAGATAAAATAGCCGAGAGACCAAATTAAATAGTGAGTATTGGTATGATTTCCCTATTTGTCTTAGTTTCCTTGTGTGATATATATATATATATATATATATATATATATATATATATATATATATATATATATATATATATTAGTGATGGGACGATTCCAATATTTTTCCCGATTCTGATACAGTTACCGATTCCGATTCTTTATATATAGCTGTATTTTTCTAGGATTCCAGTAGAAACATACATGTTAAAATGTGCTCGTCTAGCTGCACTGACGGACTGTGATACAGCAAAACAGTACCGTATGTGGATAACTATATATATATATATATTTATGTATGACTTTATATATATCTTCATATGCTAGAGCGTTTTCATCTTAAATTCTACGCAATTATGCCCAAGGTAGAAAATAGACTTCGTAGCCTCGTAGGAGATGCCCTTTTCTCCTCCTTGCAACCTCTATCTCACAGAAGAGATGTTGCGAGTTTGTCTCTGATGTATCGTTATTTTCATGGAAAGTGTTCAACTGAGCTTCAATCTATGGTCCCCCCTCGCCAAACTTTCACAAGAAACACTCGTCTAGCTGTAAACACTATCAATAATTTCCCCCACTCTTTATCTGTGCCTAAACCTAAACGTAGATTCCATGAACAAAGCTTCTTTCTTAGAACTGCACGCCTGTGGAATTGTCTTCCGTTTTCCTGCTTTCCGGTTGACTACAATATGGTTGTGTTCAAGTCTAAAGTAAATAAGTTCTTGATGAGCCGTTCCATATAAGTTATTAAATTTACCAAATTTTCATTACTAATGATTACTATATTGACCAATTTCTACTGTACACTCTTTAACCCTTATCCTTGAGTGGCCTCTGGGCCTTGATAATGTGGTGATGCCTTTGTAAAAAAAAAAAAAAAAAAAAAAAATAGAATCCAGCGTAAAAGTGAAATGAAACCAATCATCTCATAAGAAGCCATAAGGAATAAATAACGTCATTTTTTTCAAAGGAATATGCAAATTAGTTTAACTTCATGTAGTTGCTCGCATATCCATGACTGAGTACATTAAAGAGTTTGTTTTAATAATTCTAAATAGTAAAAGTAGGTTTTTAATATCAATTTCAGTAAATAGTAAAAATAGGTGTTTAATATCAATGTCAGAGCGAGAAAAACTTAACTTATATAGGGTGACCCCCCCCCCAAAAAAAAACAGAGGACATTCAATTGTTTTTCTGAGGATTTTACAGTCAACGGAGAAAAAAAAAAGGCCAAAGACCCTAGTGTTTTGATATGATGTTTTGGATATAATAAACTAGTTATGACCAAAGTTTCATTTCATTCAGGCAAAACACTAAGAAACGGGGCCTAATTAAAGTTGGGACCCGTTTTTTTTGGGTCACCCTGTATATATATGTATATATATTAGTCATTCACATACGGTACTGTTTCGCTGTATCACAGCTCGTCAATGCGGCTAGACAAACAACTACCTCAAGCCAAGTTTGAAACTCGACCGCCTAGTTAAATACACACCAATTGAGGCCAGGATGGTGTTTTTTTCTTATCGGCCTTACTCTCCTCTCTGAATTATTTTCTGTGGCACCACTATCACCTACGATTTAAAAATAAGTTGTTATTTATTTATTTATTTTATTGTTGTTGTTGCGTTTTGTTATTGTTTCTGTTATTATCATCTATATATTAATACGGTAGCGTGTGTGTTATTTTCTGTGTCACGCTTACATCCGGGTCGTTTAATTGTTATTTACTTTCATTTCTTGTCATAAATAATTTTATCAAGAATTCTTCATAAGTTTTGGTTTCGATTATAGCTGATGGCACTTAAGTCATCTATTTTGTTTATAAATAATTTTATCAAGAATTCTTCATACGCTTTGGTTATGGCTGAAGGAATTCAAGTTTATACACACACATTATATATATATATATATATATATATATATTCAAGTTTATACACACACATTATATATGTAAAAACTTATATATAAGTTTTTACTTCGGTTTCGATTCAAGCTAATGCACCCAAGTCATATGGATATGTTTTTTTAAATTAAATTTTTTTTTTAATCGCAACTTTTAACATAAAAATCGATAGAACATTAACTCTGCAAGAATTAAAATATCATATTTAAGCGTACTTTACGACCGGACTGTTGTGCCAGCTTAGATAAATACTTTTGAAGCTTTAACAAAACAGCTACAATAATATCAGAGCGTCTCCATTTACACCGAACATCTACAGAATGCCAACATCAATATATTACATATGAATGAGCCCCCTGTGGAATTTCCACAGGTCCCTCTAGTGTCTATTATTATTATTAGCAAAAATATGTGACCAGTATATGCTAGTATTTCACTATAAAAAAAGGAGAAGGTAATCTAGGGAAGGAATATTATCATGGCCACATAACAGATAGTACATTGTCCCTCCCACCCCACCAAAAAAAAGGAAGAGATAATGTTTATGAGGATGATATAATAACGAACGAACATATACAGCATTCCCTCCCACTGAAGGAGGAAGTAATGCTTGGGATATTGTACAATAACGAACTTATACTTCACTGCCTCCTCCTGTAAAGGATGAATAATGCCTGGGGCAATTTATTATAATGAACAATATATACTGCACTATAACCCTACACAAAGGAGGAGATAATACCAGAGAATATGTGCTTAAGATAGTAGAACAGACATTACTACATTAATATGATTTCTCTTTTTACTTAAGTTTCCATTCCTCGATTATATATATACTAGCGAGGGGTACCCGGCGTTGCCCGGGTGTTTGGTGTGGGTAAAAAAAAGTAAGTATGAGGATCGAACCCGAACCCTTGAGGCAAAGTTGTAAATTAAAGTGTGAAAAAAAGTGCGATATTAACCATTGCTCCACCGCGAGATGCTAACGGAAACACGTTTGAATTTATTTAATTACTTGGATTTAGCAGGTGCCCGTTTTAATGAGTTAATGAGGTCAGTTTGACTGCGGGATAGTATTCATTTACTGTTGAACGCTTTTTTCCCCTCCCCCAAGATGTCATAGGAAAAAGACTAAGCCACATGCGGCGAGCGACAAATATTGAATATTTATCTTCCCGAAATCGAGCAAATTAAATAGACAGGCGAGCTTCGTTGTTAACTGTGAGATATTACGATTTCTATGTGATATAAAAAGTTTTAAAAGTTGTGAACCGACCGACCGCTACTCTGAAAGAAGCCTTTTGTAGACACACAGAAAAAGCGAACACACATACATACATACATACATACATTTTCGCTTTTATATTTATAGATTAACTAGCGAGGGGTACCCGGCGTTGCCCGGATGTTTGTAGGTGTGTGTGAAAAAAAAAACAGGTGCCCGTGAAAAAAAAAAGACTTGACGACGCGCAGTTGGAAAATAGTAAAGTGTGGAAAAAAACAGGTGCGCGTTTTTGATTGACATGACGGCGATAGCTATTCAGCAGTTATCATTTTGTGCGGGACAGTTTTTAATGAAGTCAATAAATCGGTTTGTTTGTTTTTAAAAACCCGCTCCCTCGTCTCGAAATGAAAGCTACCGTCTGATATGACGAAGTCGACATTGACCAAACGTTAATTAGCTCTCTAGAGACCACTGGCTCTGGGCCTGTGGGTATTTATTTGCTCCCCCACCGAGCAAATTAGGCACAAGGCCGATTTTTAATGTGAGGAGTGAAGGGAGGGGGAAGGGAAAAAGGGGACCAGCTCCCGAGAGGTGGGAAATGGGAGCTGGTTAAAGGCCAGGTAGGTATTTATTTGCTTCCCCACCGAGCAAATTAGGCACAAGGCCGATTTTTAATGTGATGAGTGAAAGGAGGGGGAAGGGAAAAAGGGTACCAACTCCCGAGAGGTGGGAAATGGGAGCTGGTTAAAGGTCAGGCATGTGAGGTTGCCCCCACATCTGGTCTTTGCTTGCAGTATCTGTTCTGACAGATACTATCTTGTCGCGCGGGCTCCGGAGGGCGCGCGGGCCTATGATTAGAATCGAATTTCGCTTTTTGTTTATACCGAAAACCGAATGTAATGCGTGCCGATGCGGGAAATGTGGAATAATTAACGTTTGAAAGTCAATAAAATTAAATAGACAGGCGAGCTCTGTGGTTAACTGTGAGATATTACAATTTATAGATGATATAAAAAGTTTTAAGAAGTTGTGAAGCGAGCGAGCGCTTCTCTGAAAGAAGCCTTTTGTGGACATCGAGGAAAAGCGTACATACATACATACATACATTTTCGCTTTTATATATATAGATTCCGTGTATGGTTGATTCAAAAATGGCTTTGTTGCCGGGTTTGAATCTACCGACCGGCGTTAATTGTGATACTCCGCACTGATGATTTCCGAAAAGATTAAACACTAGTGTCTGCAATATATATATATATATATATATATATATATATATATATATATATATATATATAACGAAGATGGATAGAAGAAGAGAGTAAATTCAATTCTATAAGAGGAGACTTATCGGCATAATATAAAGCATAAATCCCCTGCATAGACACTATGCATCTTACATACGGATAAAATAGAACCACAACCCAACTACCACTATACCTCCCCCTGAATCTTAAATGCATAAACAACTTACATTATTTAAAACTATGATAGAAACCCTATACTCCTTTTTACACTACACTTTATATAGTACTCCCCTCCTTTATCTTAGAATTCAATATAGTTCCCACAACATCATCAATAATTTTATGAATTTATTTCGTTCCTGATGATTCCCTCGCTAGACGTCACATCCCCATTATGTTACCAAGCTCTTCTCTTTTGATGAGAAGCATTAAGCTTCGAAATACCTTGGTAAAAAGAGTCCCCTTTATCCTCCAACTAAATGTTTGTATATCCTTATTAAATAAATGACTCATTCTATATTTTCCAATATATAGTATTTGTGAATTCATTTTCCACTTCTATTGTCTCATATATATATCTATCTATATATATATATATATATATATATATATATATATATATATATATATATATATATATATCTATATATATATATATATCTATATATATATATATATATCTATATATATATATATATCTATATATATATATATCTATATATATATATATATCTATATATATATATATATATCTATATATATATATATATATCTATATATATATATATATCTATATATATATATATATATATATATATATATATATATATATATATATATATATATATATATATATATATATACACACACACACACTATAATAATTAAATACCTACAGGCACTAGTGTTTCATCCTTTCGAGAATCATCAGTGCAAGGTGTCACGATTAACACCAGTCGACTGATTCGAACCCGGCAACGAAGTCATTTCTGACCCCATTAGCAAGAATCAAATCCATTCGGCCACCGTTAACCGCGAGAAATACTGTTGAAATTAAAACATTTATTTTTAAATGTTTTTTTTAATGTCTGTCATATTGATCTAATCATTATATGATGATCTGTGCAGGCGAGCTAAATTGACCGACTTGATTTCAACTGAAAGTGCTCAACGATAAGAAACGAGTTGTTTAAAGGAGCTGACATAATTATCTACTATAATGATTAAATACCTACAGACACTAGTGTTTCATCCTTTCGGGAATATAATAAAAAAAACAACTCATCTCCCAAAAGATCGTTTTTAGTATGGCTAATGTAGGATGCTTTGAGGTTTTATTATTAATTTTATTGCAATCAGTATCCTAGGGGTTTTCATACCAAATTTGGTGCATTAATGATATTAATAAATGTCATCAAATGCAAGATAATTTACTTTTTTACCTAACTGGATATTTTTTAATGTTTTTATATTATGTAACATGTTTATTCAGCTCGAAAAATATACAATGCTTACCGATGTATTGCAAAATTTTAAATAGCGCCTGACTGTTGAACACGGTAAGCTTGGGCAAATGAGTTAAAAATAAAAAATATACAAAATACTCTTAGAAACTCGCTCAATATATGTTACCGTGACATTGGCTGACATATATTCGGTGGGTATTATGTATAGTTTATTTTTTATTTTTTATTTTTAACTAGTTTTCCCAACTTACGGTGTTCAATAGAGAGTCCGGCGCCATTAACAATTTTTCAATACATCGGTAAACACTGTATGCTTTTCGAGCTGAATAAACATGTTACATTAAATAAAAACACTAAAAAATTATCCAGTTAGGTAGAAAACTAACTTATCTTGCATTTGATAACATCTATTTGTTATATATTTGTTTTTTTTGACAACTTTTTCGAATCTATATGCATAGTAATACAAACCCGAGGTTGCTTTCTCACACCGTCAATATCTGCAACGGAGGTGAAAATTTCAGGTCATAAATGCACAAGTTCAGTCATCATAATAATGCAATTTGCAATCCCCTCTGATCCACTCAGGCGGAATATAAAATAGGAGGCATTACTTTTGGTACGCTCCTCGTAGTATTTGAATTTCAAAAACTCAGAAACATTATAGCAAATTGGTACGAACTGTAACCAGTATGAAAATGGAAACTATTCGAGAATTTTTCTATTTAATAAACACACCACATATTTTTGGAACCGTCGATCCTTCGGACGTTTAATATCGAAAATTCAGAAAAAAATATTCATTTATTTTCTACCTTAGCGACTGCATAATCTGATGGGAGATGTCTCGTGAAATCATTTCTTTCTAAACGATTTTAGCATATGCACATGCGTGAACCGTTTATCTTTCATATGCGTTAAACACATAAATTTGAACTGGCATGTTTAATCACCGCCATAGTTGGATAGATTAGAAGATTGGGTCATAGCTTTACTTTTTGCGTTCGCACCCACCTTACGGTGGACGTTTCGTTTTTTTTTATTGTTTTATTTTTAACTGTAACATATTTTTGAAAACCTTTATTTCTGTGAGTTTTGCATTTAAATAGGGTTAAAAGATTAAAAAAAAAAAATTTTGTTTTATACTTTGTATTATTTTCCTTATTTCGAATTTTTTTTTTATTGGCGGTTGATTTAAAGATCAGATTACTATTAAATGCATAATTATTACTTACGTAAATCATAAATATATTTTTTTAAAAATTGTAATTGCTTAATACTTTTTTTTTCTCGTTCACATATCCCTATTCTGAATTCGTAGCAGTGGGCCGACATTAGTGGATTTTTTTTCCAAACTGATATAAATTGTTGCACAGTAAAAAGGAATCAAAACTAAAAAAATCATTTTGCAAGTATAGTCGAGCGCAACTTCATTTTCATTTATATATATATATATATATATATATATATATATATATATATATATATATATATATATATATATATATATAGCCCGGGCAACGCCGGGTACCCCGGCTAGTCATTTATAAAAACGAAAAGGCAATCGAGGATAAAGGTTAACGAGATGGATTGATTGTCAGTTGAATGATGAAAGAACTTTTAGAAAGGGTTGATGAAATGGACTGAATACTTGTGGTCGGTTAACGACAAGAATTTGTTAACACTGCATTTGAAGACGACCATGTTGTATTCTGCAGGACAGTGTAGATTGGCAGGTTATACATTCGTATTTGCTAAAGTCATCTTCAAGGCCGTATTTCATTTTTGGTAGGGATGTTTGCTGTTCTAAATAAACCGCCTGATGTTCCAAATAGTTCCCCTTCTGGTAATGACCAAGCTCAACGCAGCTTAACTTCAATGGTCTGATTGGAATATTTGTGTAAACGTGATTATGTTGTATAATGATAATTTCTTTTTTATTAAAAGATTACAATAACAGTATTTCCACTTGTAACACTTTAAAAACAAGCATTTCCTTTTTCTTTTCTTTTACTAGAAGGGTCATCACTTAGCAAGACCAACAGCCACTCGAGGATAAGTGATAATAAGATAGAATTATTGTCAGTTGAGAGATGAAGAACTTTACGAGAGGAGTGAGAATTGTGGGTGACATGAACCAAGTTTGAATACTTGTGAGTGCGATACATGATAAGAATCTATTAACATTGGATTTGAAGACGACCATGTTGGAACCTGCAGGGAAGCAGCCTCGTGAGAAAGTGTTCTACGGACGAAAAGATTTTCAGTTTAAAGATATGAGTGTAAATAAATAAATAAATGAAAAAAAAAAAAGATTCTGGTTTAATATATGAGAAATCCTGGTGAAGATGTCAGCCAATTTCCCCCAAAGAGTTGTATGCATTTGAAGCCTGTAAATTGCGACCAAAAAAAAAAAAAAAAAAAATAAAAAAATAAATAAATAAATAAAAAATAAAAAAATGAATGCCTTCTTGAGTTTACTCTATTTTTTTTTCTATTTGGAAAAAAAAAATGAATAAATAAAAAAATAACATAAAATAAAAAATAAAATAAAATAAAAATAAAATAAAATAAAATAAAACAAAAAAATAAATGACATTACCAAAATGAAGATTCCAAGAATGGATTCTTTTCGTATAAATCATTTTAAGGATTATACGCAAAATTGATTCTAAGATCTGCGTATGCGCAATAGACATGAAAAGGAAACATTAAAAGTTTTCTATACCATTTGTCAAAGAAAGAAATTGTCCAGATGTCTATTCTTAGACTGAAGCATTGCATGGATCGTCAGAATTTATTTGTGTAACCGTCTCTAATAACTAACTCCCTCCTCCAAAAACAAAAACAACACACACACACACACACACACACACACACACACACACACACACACACACACACACACACACACACACACACACACACACACACACACACACACACACACATATATATAATCGTTAATTTTCCAATCATTCTTAAGAATCTATTTTTCATGATGTACGTTTAGTCAGTCGTTCCCAACATTTTTAGATGGCGGCACACAATTGAGCTCTTTAAATTTTCACTGCACACCTATCACAAAAAACATATATATATATATACACAGGGTGGAACGATAAAATTGTCGCCACAGAAAAGACGACATGTTTCCATTTCTGTTTGATGAAAACCAGTTGTTTTTTTTTTGTTGCAGACCATCTACTAGTTGGTCAGTTGTGTACAAATCGCAATAGCGATAGGAGCCTTCTGTCATGTTTGAAAGTGACACAATGTTCAACGAGCGAGATCGGAGATGCGCCACTGTACAACTCATGCTTTCTACTAATCCAAGTTATGACAACAAGACCATTGCCAGCACCCTCAAAATGCATAACTGGATTGCCACGAATAAAAGAGACGTGCCCAGGGTGATGAAAACAAAGTTTCCTGTCATGATTATGGTCTTTGGTGTGATTTCAAATGCGGGTCACATCATGCCACCTCACATCTTTGTAGTCGGCTTGAAAGTCAACACCAAAATGTATTTGGATGTGTTGAAGAGATTGATGATCCTCTCGTACAATCAAGTGGCCGCTGGCAGATTTTAGGTGTGGCAGCAGGGCTTGGCGCCGGCTTACAAGTCCAAAAAAAGGCCTAGGCTTGGCTTCAGAAGGAGTGCTACGACTTTATACCCTTCTCTCACTGGTCTCCTCTTCCTCCTACCTGAACCTGCTGGACTACTTCGTTTGGTTATACGTTGAGAACATCACCAACATGACTTCCCACAACACCAAAAACAGCCTGAGTGCTGCCATCCACCGAATATTCGCATAGCTCCTGCTGGTGCTTGTGGAAAAGGCAGTTCCAGACCTGTATCTAGGCGGTGATTGAGGCTGAAGGCGGCTACATTGAATAGATGTCAGCTCTACTATATAATCAAATTACATGAATTGATTTTTTCAATAAAAGTTTTAAAATAAAGCTGTAGTGTTGATTTTTTTAGGGCGACAACTTTATCGTTCCACCCTATATACAGCATACTCATGTTATCACTAGTTCTTATTAGATCACTGGAATTAAGCAACATCTAACCTGGTCAGTACAAAATGGGTGACGATTTGGGAATATCAGGCGCTGTAAGTAGGAGGTACCAACACCTCTCTGCAAGTCACTGCAAAAACCTAACGTCATCTTTCCTGTTTCTGGATATAAATGTGATTGGGAACCGGTTGTGAATTTAATATTTTCATGAGACTACCTCCTTTTTATTCTGCCTGAATCGTTTAGAGAGAATTGCTAATTGCATGGTTATGATGACTAATATTATGCATTCGTGACCTTAAAGTTTCAGCTCTCTGTTGCAGATGTTGAGAGTGTGAGATTGTAAAAAAAAAAAATAAAATAAATAAAAATAACCCCTGTCATGGACGTGCGTCAGAAGCAAAGATGCGTCATTAAATTCTTGTCAAAAATGCATTGAGAATGGTAGTGACCATGTAAAAAATAAATTCTGGAGCAGAAAAGGTTGCTCGTTTTAATGGTACCGCTTTCATCGTCGTAATTCTTTAACGTTTTGAGTTTAAAAAAAATAAATAAAAAGGAAGCTTTGCTGTTGGAATGACCCTCGTATGACAAAGTGTGCTCCGGACACAGCCATAGTTCATTACTGGCAAATGTGCATCGAAAATGGAGGTGACTATGTAGAAAAATAAATGGTGGGGTATAAAATGTTGATCGTTTTAATGATACCACCGTTGTTCTTGCTGATCTTTAATTCTTTGAGTTAAAAAAATAGGAAGCTTTACTTTTGGAACATACGTTGTGCAGAGAGTTTGTATAGTCACTTCTTTCGTCGTTCATCACTGGCTGTGATCTCCTCATGGTTGTTGACCCTTTGTTTAACTCAAGACAAGCAAAACTACTCGTATATGAAAACCCAATAGAGGCTTGCTCAATTTTCAAGGTTTTATTTATTTAAAGATAGTTCACTCATTGGGGGAAAGACCACAAAAATTATTTACTTACTTAATTTTCTTAACGTAGTCTTAAGGATGGGAATTAAGAGACGCGGATAGGCAAAATCTCGAGGTAATACTCGTGTAATAACGATGTGAAGAACCACACTGCCAATGATTGATGTGTGCCCTCTGTGGAGAGGCGCTGGTATTCGAACATGAGACCACCCCGATACAAAAAATCTCTATCTATCTACTACTATATAATAGTCACTTTGTGTGTGTGTGTGTGAGAGAGAGAGAGAGAGAGAGAGAGAGAGAGAGAGAGAGAGAGAGAGAGAGAGAGAGAGAGAGAGTTCCTTCTTCATAGGTTCCAAAACGGCTGAGCTTATCTTGCAAATTTCACACAAAGGTTATTTATATATCTGGCAGTGTTCTTAGATATGTTTTGTACAGAAATTCATCCGATAACTATCAACAATCGAAAAAATCCGATCGTAAAAATAGTCTTTCTTTCTTATAAATTAAAAAGGAGAATTTTTACAAGGGAATATTTTACGTTACACCGGCAAGGGAGATAATAAAATCTTAGCAAATGAATTCTTCTTTAAGAAAAACAAACAAACAAACAGAATTATTGACATCTGAAGATATAGGTCAGTGGTAGAGTATTCGATTACAGATCGAATGATCCCCTGTTCAAGCCCGTAAACCTCCCTATTATATTAAAATCTTTTCTTTTTAAGGAGTTCAATTTACGATAAAAGAAGAAGTACCATTTAAAACCGCCGCAAATCATTTCTTTGTTTGCATATTTTAAAACTAAACATTAATCAGGGGTGACTTCTTCAGGGCATTCGTCGTCAAGCCCAAATATCAACTAACCTGGTATTGTAAACAAACAGACGGAATTTGATAAACGAAATCATTATTATTTTTTAATTTTTTTTTTGTGAATTAGTCCACCGAGCAAATTATCGATCGCAATATATAATATTCGATAGGGGATTGATTCTATAATAATACATATGCAATCTGCATAAATTAAAATATGTTTAAGCGTATTGTACGACCGGGCAATGCCGGGCGTCCAGCTAGTAAAAACATGAATGCAAATTTAGTTGCTATCATGGTTCAAGGCGGCAGTATAAAAAGGCGTTTTTTTTTTCGTTTTGGTTCACGGAGTGACAGATTATCTCGTGCACGTGAAGTTGCTTTCAGTTAGGAAGAGGATGAAAAGAGAATTACGGTGGCGGCGAGGGCAAAGAAATAGAACGCTGATTGTTGAGAAGAATTCCGAATTCGACACTTTTTTTCATGCTTTCACTGCGTTGAGAAGAAGCCAGCGTTTCTTCGTGAAAGAAACACGAATACAAATTTCCATGTCGTTTATTCTCAACTCGAACGAATTTACGTGATTAAAATAGGAATTAATTCCCGGAGAAAAAGAAAATAACTATAGACGATCTTTCAACTCGCCTAGATGATCTCTACAATGTCGGACGTATCTCATTAGTAATTACTTCCGGCAAGAAAGTAACTTTTAAAATCCTTTTGTTCCTCCCCTTGAAGGAATGACGTTTTCGCCTCTCCCCCCTATCGCCAGACACTTGCATTTCTAGCGCACTTTCTCTAGGGAACTAACCTTTCATTCACTTCAATAACACCACTTGGGTATGTTTCGGCTTGCTCCTAGATTATCCTGACATGTACTGATGTGACTCTCGCCAATATTTATACTAGTTAAAATTGTCAATACTTACTAGCAAAGGATCACAATATCTAACACTTCTTCTAACCGTACACAAATACAAATACTACACTGTGATTCTAAACCGAATATCAAATAATAAGTACACGCTCAGAAATTTTTTATTTAGTCGTTTTTTTATGCCTAATATTCATGACAAACGGTTTATAAACATTACCATCCTTAGAGAAAGGATGACATCTTTTTAAAAGTTGTAGGTGTAAAATATATAAATATATATTTCTAAAAAGAAGTACTAAGAAAAAAATAATAGAAAAAGAAAAGAAATTATATTTCGTTCTGTTTACAGAAATTAGAATATTTAGTGATATATATATATATATATATATATATATATATATATATATATATATATATATATATATGAAAGTGACCTTGTCTGTGTGTGTATGAGGAATGGTTTCTTATAAAGTATTTTGTCAATTTTTGGTCTACAAACTTTAAGCTTCATATAAAAGAGATTTGGACTTTTGAAACAAATTCGATTTTTAGCTTGTAAAAATAGCTGCTAAGCGTTCCAAATTTAAAAAGGTTGGAACTTGGAAGGTGTAAGTCGACTTAAAGTTCTTTCCCACGCATGCACAAATATATATTTATAGGCTTAACAACGTTTCTTTTTACTTTTTATATGCGTATGGATGTAGATAAGGTTGTAACAAATAAGGTTTGAGAGCAATAGGTTTTGGTTTCGATTCTAGCTGATGGTATGCAAGTCAAATCTATATATATACATAAAAGTGTGCGTGTCTGTGTACATTTCCCTACACAATAACTGTCAATTTTCAGTTTACAAACTCGAAATTTGATATCCAGGGTATTAAGATTTTGGAAAATCTTTGTAATACGTTTTCGCCCAGAAACGTGGCTGTTAAAGGGGTCAAAGTTCAACGATTTGACCTTTGAGAACTCTACCAAACTCCTCCGACTTATTTTGGGCCTAAGCACTTGAAATTTTAGATATAGGTTCCTTGGACATGGATCTAACATAATAACTTGATTTGAGCCCAAAATAATAAATGTTAAGGGGTCATAATAGGGGTCAAAGTTAAAAAAAATGTGACCTATGCTGTCTCTACCAAACTACTCATACAATTTCTGGTCTAAACATTTGAAATTTTACATAAAGGGTATTCAGAGATAGGGTAAGCTTTTTAATTGGTTTGGGTCGAAAATTTGAGCTACCAATATATATGTATGTATGTTTGCATGTCTGCCTAAAACCTTCGACAGAGGCGACGAATTTTCACAAGAGCAGTATCGCTTGGAAGCTCGACCCTTCAGACGACAAATACCAAAAAATTGACTAAAAACATTAAGTTCTTCACAATCAACTGGGCACTTTTCTACAGGGAGGGGTCACTTTTTTCGCCGGTATTTTCGAAAGTCATCCCTTCTTTTCGATTGTCCAGCCTTAATTTAAACCTACGTCACTTCCGGTTTGGCGGTGGTCGTAACAGCAAAGACTTCACGTTTTTTTCCCGTTCTTTTCCTCTTTCGCGGTACGGGTTCGAGCCTGGCTTTCTACTACCACTTTTTTTTTTTTTGCTCAACACACACCTCCACACCCGGGCATCCATGCTAGTATATATATATATATATATATATATAATATATTTGTATTCATCGACATACAGTTCTGTTTCGTTGTATCACAACTCATCAGTGCCGCTAGACTAGCACCTCTCCCAAGCCGAGGATCGAACCTAGAACCGTCGTGGTGACAGTCAGCAGTTCTACCCCTCTACCGGCAGTTCTATATATATATATATATATTTAATACGTCTGACGAAAGTCTGTTCTTGTGAAAATTTTCAAACGACATAAAGTTTGAATTTGTCCGAATAGTCTTGAAACAATTGTAACTAACGATGAAATACAATATTTGTTGCTATCAATCTATTCCTTCATGTCTTGATTTTGTTAAAACACACACACACACACACACACACACACACACACACACACACACATATATATATATATATATATATTAAACGTTGGAAATCACTACTGTATATTGGATACAATATAATAACAAATAAAGAATACGCTCTATCATAGTAAATACGAAATCTGCATAAATTAAAATATCATATCTAAGCGTATTTTACATCCGGGCAAGACTCGGTGATCTACTTGTAGAAAAAAAATATACATATTATCATTATTATTATAAAATGAAAAAAAAAATTATACGAATATAACACCTAAAATATAAACAAAAACATAGGAAAAACAAAATCACTTTTTAATGCACACAAAATGATTACTCCTTAAAAAAAAAGAAGAATAAAGAAAGAAAAACAAAAGGAGAGGAAATACAGGTGAACTAAACCTTTACCTAATAAAAGCCCTACCATTGACTGGTGAAAACAGGAGCAGAAATAACGAAGAATGTTATTGTTTAACGAGCAAGCTTAATTCCAAGTGTATATAGAAAAACACGTGGTAACATCAATTCTATGCATTAGCCTGACGATTCCTCGCGAGAATGAAACGCGGAAAATTCTGTGTGGCTTAATTGCCATATATATTTTTTATTATATACTATATCGAAATATTCAGGTAAAATTCGCCATTTTGATTTTTCCATTTTTCTTTATACGGTCAAACCAAAACATAAATAATGAAAGCATATTTTCTATTTATATTCGTCGTAAAAATGTCCAGAATAAATTAAATTTGGTAAATGTATTTTCTTTGTCAGTTTGGATACATCATTTCAAATGAAGCTTTTTCCCCCTTCTTTTTTTTATTACATTTTTTAAATAAATCATACACCAAATTTTAAGTCTGTCTTCCTAATGGTATATTTATTCATATTTTTCTTTTGAAAAAAAAAAAAATGAAGAAAACATCGGCAGCCATTTTTATTATTAGTAATGTTCCAAATAAAGTCAAAGTAGTAATTACAAGAAGCAAAACAGTCTGCAAAATTTCTAAAGGGCATAACCAAATTCATTCACATAAATTCTGATAAAAGAGGGATGAGGGGTGTAACAATTGTAGAATTTAAAATAAAAAAAAGTTATTTTTTGATGCTAAGTAAACATTAGGAAATACACTTTACGAGCCTATCCTTTTGTTTATCGTTATTTCCATGACAGGTGCTCGTCTGAGCTCCAATCTCTGGTCCCCCCTCGCCAATCTTTCACGAAAAACACCCGTCTAGCTGAATCCACTGTGAGAAATTTCCCCCACTCTTTATCTGTACCTAAATCAAAACGTGGATTCCATGAACAAAGCTTCTTTCTTAGAACTGCACGCCTGTGGAACTCTGTTCCATCTGCCTGCTTCCCACCTGACTACAACTTGGATGTGTTCAAGTCCAACGTTAACAAATTCCTAATGAACCGCCCCCTTAAGTAAACGCTTCATCAAATCTCCACACTAACGTAATGTACTTGCAATAACCCTTATCCCTGAGTGGCTTCCGGGCCTTGATAAGTGGTGACCACTGTGTAAAAAAAAAATATATATATATATATTTTATACATTTATAGTGAAACATTGCCACGACCGTCGTTAAGTAGACCTGTTCGATCGAAAATGACGTCATAGATTTTAGTGCAATAGAGACATGCCAAAAGGTTAAGATATCGATAATAAATGATAGGATTTAAAAAAAAAAGTTTTTTAAAACTGTAAAAATTACATTTAAAAAAAAAAAAAATGACAAGAAAGTAACACGGCCCGATGTATACTGAAACAAATCTATTCAAAATTCATTTTCATTTATTTCTCTGACGTCACGCTAGCGTCATTTGCATATGTGTCAGTGGAGTCATTACATTTGTGTGGCGTCTATTCTCTCGTTAATTCCAATTGCTCCTAGTACCGTTTTTTTTTTTTTTACTACACTTATTCACTTCAAACAAGACATTGCTGCTTGGAAGCAATAAGGGGCTACTATATGAGGCCATGCCTATAAAGTTACCTGAGGAGGGAGTTGAGCAACAAGATATCTGTTGCACTACATTTACATTTCTGCATGTTAGTACAGTCAGGGAAGCAGGAAAGAGGGGGGATTCCAAAGTCTATGAAAAAAAAAATTATTAGAGCAGAAAGCTTTCTGGCATCTAGGGACCTCTACAGTGGAGGGGTACAATTTTGCTGCATGTCGGGGTAGTCTGGTATATTTACGTGGAGAGAGTACAAGTGCTATGAGTCTGTCAGAGCACATCCCATTAAATTACTTATAAAACAGTCACAAGAATGCAACATTGCATCGATGGGACAGGGGTTGGAGCTTGGTTGATAATGTGGGACCTATTACATTTCTCAACCCTTAGAACTAGTCCTAGTTCTCCCAGGCATTACTTTAGTCATCTAGGTGTTTCATATTCTTATCAATTTTCTGGCATGTTCGATGTATTTCCTTAGATTTGTCTGCTTTTGTTTTCATGTTCCATAGGATTTTTTTTTTATTTTCCAATACGGTGTATCCTTGTACCATTTGCCTTGATATTGAAAGTGCAGACATTTGCCTAGTTGCTAGCGGACCATTTTCGCTACCTAGTCATGTATACGCTTACATCTCTTTGAATAGTTTGCTGCATTCACTTATGATGTGGTTTACCCGTTTGTCTCTTTGTCCCACAAGGTCCACATTTATTGGTTTATCAAGTTTTATGTACTTTGCTCTGACTGTGTTCTGTGCGACTAACGGTAGTGATTCTGTTTTGTTGTTCACCTGTCCTTTTCATAGGTATGTGTTTTTGTAAGCCTCTTTTATAAATCGTTCATGTAGCTGTTTCTCTTTTTTGATCAGCATTTCTGTCTTTTGGGTTATTATTTTTCTAGTTTTTGTTTATAGCATCGTCCACATAGTTTTTTTTTTTAATACTTATCAGCCCTCTTCTCTCTTCTTTTCTTTTTACATAGAGTTGGTCAGTGTAATCCTTCAAGTGCATGGTCAGAAGTGTTTTGTCGCTGATTCGGATATCTGAGTTCTTTTATCCAGTCGATAAACGGTATAGAGTATCTTGCTAGAGATACTGTCCAGATATTTATTCGGTTTATTATTTTACTATTATATAATTTGATTTCTAAGAGTTTTTTTTTTGCTCTTTTCAGATATTCTCTTCAAATCTTCTTTTTCATCTCTGTTGATTTGATAATGTTTGCTTCAAGAACTCCCAGTTATTTATAGGCGTCATGTTTGCTAAGTATCCTCATCACCTCTTGATTAGTCAGTCCTATGTCCTCTGCTGTTTCCAGTTTTCCTTTTTTTCATCAACAGTGCCCAATTTTCCATTTCGAATTTCATTTGGATGTCTTGCCTGAATATTTTGGTTGTGTTTATTAGATTTTCTAGTTCAGTTTTTTTTTTTTTTTTTTTTTCAAATATTTTCACGTTCATATTTTTGGATGCTGACTGCATAATCGGGGATTACCAAAAATGTTGACTATTTTATAGTGAACGAAGAACTTAAAGCATATGAAACGGAAGCGTATGACTATTAAATTGGAAATCAATATCGAGAGAGTAGAATGAACACCAGCCAGCAATTGCTAATTTAATATGAACAGGGGTTTGTATTACTGTACACACAGATTCGAAAAAGTTGTCAAAAAACAAATATATAACAAATAAATGTTATCAAAGGCAAGATAAGTTACTTTTCTACCAAACTGGATACATTTTTTGTGTTTTTATTCAATGTAACATGTTTATTCAGCTCGAAAAACATGCAGTGTTTACCGATGTAATGGAGAATTCAAAATGGCGCCCGACTCTCTCTTTAGCGTTGTAAGTTTGGGAAAAGGTGTTATAAATAATAAACTAGACAAAATACTATTAAAAAAAAAAACACCGAATATATATCAACTTATGTCACGGTAACATATATTGAGCGAATTTCTAACAGTATTTTTTTCTAGTTTATTATTTATAACACCTTTTCCTGTACTTACCGTGTTAAAGAGAGAGTCGGGCGCCATTTTGAAAACACTGTATGCTTTTCGATCTGAATAAACATGTTACATTGAATAAAAACACGAAAAATATATCCAGTTTGGTAGAAAAGTAACTTATCTTGACTTTGATAACATTTATTTGTTATATATTTGTTTTTTTGACAACTTTTTCGAATCTATGTGTACAGTAATAAAAAACCCATGAACAGAGTTTTGCAAATGAAAACTTTAGCAAAACATGATTGAATAACACAACCTTTATATAACTGCAAGTTTACAAAAAGAGAAAATGTTATTTTTAGTCAGCCATGTTTACTTGGGAAACTTTACACAAACTCGTGTTTTGGTAAAAAAAAATGTTCAGTGAATATCAAATACGAGGGCAAAGGATGTGCTTGTCTATATCAGTGGTTCCAAACCAGTGTGCCGCGCCACATTAGTATGCTGTGGAATGGTTACTGGTATGCTAGCAGTATCAGAATTTTTGTAGGAATTTTTGACACCCCTAACACGAAACTGCGAATACAATATAAAAATCTCGTAATTTCTCTGTTAAAAGTGGGTTATTTATTTTCTTTATGGATTATACTTCCAAAATAAACTATTACAGTTGTTTTAAAAGTAATAAAAATATTTTTATTTTTTTTTTAAAACAGTAATGAATTTTCCGAACTCAATATTTTTCAATTTTTAAACTCAATATTTTTAAATTTTTAAATTTTAAAAATCTATCAAAATTTTTCTATTGATTCTATTTTTACGATATTTTCAGGGTCAATGTGAAATTTTATGTTCTTTCCAATAAACCGAATATAATATTTTAGACAAACGTTTTTTTTAAATTCACGCCCCCCCATTTTCACGCCCCCCCATTTTCACGCCCCCCCCATTTTGAAATGTCTATTAAAAAGTAAATAATTAATTTATGTTTAATAGGTTTATATATCACAAATTGAAGAGAAAAGGTCAATAAATAATATATTCAAATTTAAAACAAAAAAAAAAATCAGTTTTTTAGAAATTTACCTGTAAAGTCCGAAGTTTAAAACCTTATTTTATAAGAACACATTTTTTCTTTTTGTCTTTTTTTTTTTTTTTTTAATGAAACCTTGGTCCTTGCTCCTTTAATTGAAAAAAAAATTAGGGCTTGAATTACATTTTTCGAGGAGTTATAAGCTTAGAAAGATAGGGGGTCGAATAATTTACGCCTCTCATTTTGAAATGTCTATTAAAAAGTAAATAATTAATTTATGTTTAATAGGTTTATATATCACAAATTGAAGAGAAAAGGTCAATAAATAATATATTCAAATTTAAAACAAACAAAAAAATCAGTTTTTTAGAAATTTACCTGTAAAGTCCGAAGTTTAAAACCTTTTTAAAAAAAAAAAAACACATTGTTTTGTTTTGTTTTTTTTTAAATAAAACCTTGGTCCTTACTCCTTTAATTGAAAAAAAAAATTAGGGCTTGAATTACATTTTTCGAGGAGTTATAAGCTTGGAAAGATGGGGTGGAATTATTCACTATTTTCACGAAATTTCTGACACTGCTACTGGTATGCCGCAAAGAAATAAAAGCTAGAAGCCATTTAATTTTATTTTGTTGAATAAAAACATTTTATTTCTAAATCATGATGACACCACTCAATTTCAATTCTAAGTAAAAAAGCCATCGAAATCTTACTTCAATTCTAAACTTCGTCTTCTGCACCAGTAGATATTTCACTCCTGATGCAATTCTCTACCTATATAAAAGCCAGGTACGGCCAATGATGGAGTACCCTTGCTACATTTGGCCTGAGCTGCTGGAAGCAGCTTATCCTGTCTTGGCAGAGTTCAAAATAGACTTCGTAGCTCAGTAAGGAATGCCCTTTTCTCTTCCCTGCAACCTCTGTCCCACTGAAGAGATGTTGTGAGCCTGTCTCTGCTTTATCGTTATTTTCATGGTAAGTGTTCGTCTGAGCTTCAATCTATGGTCCCCCCCCCACGCCAAACTTTCATGAAAAACACTCGTCTAGCCAAAACCACTATCAATAATTTCCCACACTCTTTATCTGTGCCTAAACCTAAATGTAGATTCCACGAACAAAGCTTCTTTCTTAGAACTGCACGCGTGTGGAACTCTCTTCCGTTCGCCTGCTTTCCAGCTGACTACAATTTGATTGTCTTCAAGTCCAATGTAAACAAGTTCTTGATGAACGGCCCCCCCTCCCCGCTGTAGGTAATCCAATTTATAAAATTTCCACTACTTCTGATTACTACGTTATTATCCTATTGACTAATGTACACCCATTAACCCTTATCCTCGAGTGGCCTCCTGGCCTTGATAAGTGGTGACTCCTTTGCACCCCCCCCCCCAAAAAAAATGGAAATGTCTTACCTAAACAGCATTAAAAATAAAAACGTGAAAGATTTTAAAATATTGAAGAAGAGTTAAGAGTGCCTCTCTCTCACATTCGCCCGAGTATTGCAGCAGTAGTTAGAAAACACCAGGCACAACTGTCCTGTTGACATTCACATTATTACTCTATACCAGATATTGAATACAGGATATGTTGATTTATGTAAATAAAAATTACTCTTTTTTATTTTATTGCAAAAAGGCTTAATGAGTAGAAAATGCATATTTTTATGATAGGTGTGCCACAAAAATTTATAGAAACTCAATAGTGTGCCATTATGTAAAAAAGGTTGGATACCACTGGTATATATATATATATATATATATATATATATATATATATATATATATATATATATATATAACTACTTCATTTACTCACATAAATTTAATATACGAAAGTATAGAATTATGCGTAAACTTTAAGTATTTACTTCAAAAGTGCTCAATACGTAGGTAGAGCTAGTTAGTAATTTATAAAATATATATGGCGATTAAGCTACACTGAATATTCTGCGTTTCATCCACTGTAGGATTCGTCAGGCTTATGCGCGATCTTTGTGGTTGCTTCTTGTTTTTATATATGTTGAGGATTTCTAGTTAGCCAATCAGCTTTCTAGTATCCACCGTGCCCCCTCCTATCAGCCAATGGGCATGCATTTTATCGAACAAAGGATCTGTTTTAGAACTAGGTTAGTGGTTTAAGGTAGATCTTTTCCTTCCTTTTTTATATATATATATATATATATATATATATATATATATATATATATATATATGTGTTAGGTGATTTTTATATATATATATATATATATATATATATATATATATATATATATATATATATGTGTGTGTGTGTTAGGTGAATTTGCATATGTGAGTATTATGTGCATATGAGTATTAGGCAGCGTGGAACTGTGTGTGTAGAGGTTTACCTTTTTCTGTTAGTGTGTATTAGTGGGTGACAATTTGCTTCTGTTTGCCTGACCTCTTAAACGTGCATGAAAGGGCATGCAAGATGATGGAGCTTGTTCTTGGGTTTTTAAATTTTTTAAATCGTACCGTGATGGAGGGGTGATCATATATTCTTGGGTCCTTCCAGGTGGGCCGGGTTGTATCATCTTTGCCTGATTAGTTCGCCGTTTTTTATAGGGGCTTCTAAATTCTTATCAGTGTGTTAGATTTTGAGTTTAAAACGATTTTCATTAGTTGAAAGATATTGAGTTTAGATGTTCCTGTGAGAACTGACTTGCTTTTGGAAGTGACACGGAGAGCATATCCCAGCTTCAGTGAAGTATATGAAGTCAACTTATCCCTTTACCACTGCCAGAGCTTGGTCAGGGGTTCTAAAGTGGTGGGGAAAGGAAGAGGGTGGCTATTCAAGTTAGTTGCTTTTTAATGCTTGTTCGAATTGCCTCTCCATTCACCACAGTTTTGCTATGCTTTATTATCTATAGCCTTTTTTTCTATTTCCATTTCAACTTAACTGTGATTGGTTGCCATTACCTGGGTGTGTGAGTTGGTTTCCGCAGTCAAGGATTTTAGTTCATATTTCAGCTGCTTCCACAATGTTATACATTATATGGTGTCAATCCTCCCTTTAATTCCAATTACTTCCTTTTCCCAGGTTTATCGGAACTGTTCTCATTGTTTAATTTTAAAATATAGTTTTTATCCATCTTTTATGTTTACGTTTTAAATAACATTCACGTTGATCTGTCACACTTAAGTTTAAAATATAGTTTTCATCAATCGCATTCAAGTTTAAAATAGAATTTTCCTTAGTCTGTCATGCTTAAATTAAAAATAACCCTTTGGTTGATCTGTAGTGCCTAAATTTAAAATTACCCTTAGGTTTTTCTGGCATGCTTAAGTTAGAAATATAATTTTCATCAATTTGTTACGTTTAAGTTTGAAATAAAATTTTCGTTGATCTGTAATGCTCGTCTATATAATTTTTTAATGGTTGTCATGCTTACATTTAAAGGAGCCTTTTCGTTTGTCCTGCTTAACTTCGAAATAGCATTTTCGTTGATCACGTTTAAGTTTGAAATAGAATATTAGTTGGTTAGTTAAGCTTAAGTCTGAAACGGAATTTTGGTTGGTCTGTCATGCTTAAGTTTGAGATAGAACTAGGTTTAAAATAGTATGTTGCTTGGTCTTTCGTGCTTACGTTTGAAATGCAATTTTCGTTAGTCTGTCATGTTTAAGTTTAGCATTTCTGTCGGTCTGTCACGTCTGTTTCATAGTTAAACATACGGTTTGAATGGACGTATCTTAACAGCCATGTTTTTTTATGTTTATATTGTTTTTTAGGAGAATTGAATAGATATATATTAATAACGTACACAATGTTTAACCTTTGGCATGTTCTATAGATCTTCTGCCTGCTTTTGTCTACGATTCGCCAACTCTTTTCATGATTTTGCAAATATATTTGTTTTCCTTTTTCCTTTCATGTGGCATCATATTTGTTTGTAAAGAGCGGATGATGGATACAACTCCGGAATGGTTCATAAGAAGGGAGGTAATTGATATAAATGTATAAGACGGTTATTAATTGTCTCCCTTTGGTGCATTAATTTAATCATAGGCAATAAAGAGAAACAACAATTCATGAATAGCTTACAAAAGTGAACTCTCACGGTCTTTATAGCACCATCATAAAATGTATGTTTTTTTCTGTGCGTACACACACACACATTATATATTTGCCGACAATGTCACACACACATATATATATATATATATGCTGAAATTCTATATCTATAGTCTGGAAAGTTAAATCTATCTATTACTTTATCTCTCTTTATCTCTCTTTCTCTCTCTCTCTCTCTCTCTCTCTCTCTCTATATATATATATATATATATATATATATATATATATATATATATATTAGGAGATATATTTGGTAAAAAAACAGGGGAAAAGTGCTCAATACGTTAGTAGAGCTAAATATGTTTTTTTTTATTATTTCAACCTCGGTGATTTTTACTTAAATCATTACAAGTTGTTTCAATGGACAGAACAATAAATTATCTTGCCGATCTCATCAAAAAAAAAAAAAAAAAAAAAAAAAAAATATATATATATATATATATATATATATATATATATATATATATATATATATATATATATATATTAAGAAAAATAGAAAAACCGAATGAAATTATTAAAAAATCAACGTTTCGTCCTTATTTCAGAGGACATCTTCAGGATAATTGAAATAAAAATGTAAGAAAAGAAAAAGCCATAGATCGTGCGAAAAAGACAGTTTTTGAATCCTACCCATGTCGGGAAGGACAAATATGTGTGCGTATGGGAAGGTTGGGTTGTTCGATGTCTATATATACACTTTTAAATACTAATACTATTACGAAAAGGCTTCTACCATTTAACCCCTAGCATAGGGAAAATAATAATCAAAGAGCAAGGTATCAGGGTGGATCCTGGCTAGCCGTTTTTCCTTGAATGTTTCAGGAAAATGAGTAGTTTTGCAGAAAAAAAAAATGTACATATTTATTTTTATGCATTTTTAAAAGTGTATATATAGACATCGAACAACCCAGCATGGATGAAACGCGGAATATTCATTGTAGCTTAATTGCCATATATATTTTATAATTTACTACCTAGCTCTACCTACATATTGAGCACTGTTGAAGTAAATACTTAAAGTTTACGCATAAATTTATACTCTCGTATATTAATTTATGTGATTACATGAAGTAGTCATATATATATATATATATATATATATATATATATATATGCACATATACATACTAGTAGGTCGCCGGTCATAAAATACGCATAATATTGTATTTTAATTCATGCAGATTTCTTATTATTATCCAATAATGATTTCAAAGGTTATGAAAAAATATACCTTGAGTACCATCTGCTAGAATTGAAACCAGAACGTTTAGCTCTCTAGCTTTAATCGTTATTTATCTCTCCAGCGTCCTTACTGTCTGAGCTACCGACAGATGGATACGAAATGTTAAAAATTAAGCGACTTTAATTTTGAGCATGCTTAAAAGTAACAGTAGGAGTAAGGTCCTATTCGACTTATCCTGCCAAGGTCAACAGTTTTGTTTTCAATTTTGACTCCTTAGCAGCAATTTTTGCTGGCTAAAAACTAAATCAAAGTGTGCTACTGATCCAAATACCCTGTATATTAAATTTAAACTCTGTAGACCAAATATTCAGAGAAGAGTTTGGTAGAGACTTTTTGCACATTTGCCGACAATGTCACACACACACACACACACACACACACACACACACACACACACACACACACACACACACACACACACACACACACACACACACACATTTCTCTGTGTTATAACATTTTTATCTTAAATTATTTCTAATTATGCAGAATGTAGAAACTATGCATAGATAAATAAATGTGACAGTGAAATATGAGGTTAAAGTAGTTTACTTGAAACATTGTTTAATGTGTATATAAACGAAATTAAGGTTTATAGAAGTTAGAACAATACAGAGATGTAACGGATAAACTCACACTGAAGCAACTTAAGGTATAACGGTGGAACCGGCCATGCAGTTCCAATTTATTGAATCAATACGTTTGTGCATGTACAATCGATCAATATATACATACTAGTCTGGGTGCCCGGCGTTGTCCGTGGTTTAGAGGTGTGTGTTGATAAAAAAATAAATACTGCGAAGGAGTGAAAAAAAAAAACCCTTCTGTCCATCGTCAAACCGGAAGTGGAAGGCTAATCAATCAGAAAAAGGGGATGAATATCGAAAATATCGGCGAAAAAAGCGACCCCTCCCTGTAAAAAAGTGCCAAGCTGAGGGTGAAGGAATTAATGTTTTAGCCAATTTTTCGATATTTGTCGTCCGAAGGGTCCAGCTTCAAAATGATACCGATCTTGTGAAAATCCATTGTCTCTGACGAAAGTTTTAGGCAGACACACACACACACACATATATATATATATATATATATATATATATATATATATAAAGTCCGCGGATTAAGGACTATCCACTCATAAAAAAGTCCGCGGATTAAGGACTATCCACTCATAAAAAAGTCCGCGGATTAAGGACTATCCACTTATCTTGTGCTTCCTTTTTAAAATTAAATATGTTTTTAACTCTTTTTCAAGATGTCTTTTAACATGTTTTATTAATCATTTGTTTATATATATATATATATATATTAATGTTTTTACTTATTGTATATATTATTATCTATGTATTATAATATATACAAGTAATAAGTAAAAACATTAATATATATGCGTTAATATAGAGTAATAAGCAGTAATAAATAGTGATTTTTACAACTAAAAATAGAAATAGGTTTAAAGCTCCTAAAGTTCGCACAAGGATTGTCCGCAAGGACCCATGGTGCAGTGTTTAGAGTACTTGGAAAAATCAATTGTAAAAAGTGGTATTCTCCTGAAGGTTGAAGGTTCAGTCCTCAATGTGGGCGACCGAAAAATACAATTGCAAATTACTTAGGACCTCTATCCAATCGGAACGAGAGCAGGCTACCCCTGTGAAGTAAATAAGGTGTTCCGCTCGAAATTCCGTCCAAATTCCCGAGTTCGACAGAAACATTCAAGAGTTCGATAAGATACACCTGAAGAAGGTTGGAGGTTACATCGACCGAAACGTTGTGAAAATCAAGATAAGAACAGTAGTCCGATGAATCCAAATAATACAAATAACCAATCCTCATCTCCAAAATTCAGAAACGTTTTATCAATCCTTCTCTGAAAAATCCAAAAACACAATAAATGCCATAGTTCACACCAAATGTTTATTCTTTTTTTAATTCAATAGGATTAAAAATTTTCCAACTATTAGTTTTCCTGTGATTATTTAATCACAAACAAAGCTGGTCATGCAGGGTGAAAGTTAAATAACCAGAAGTATATAACAATGAAACTACTTTTACATCTACAGTCATCGAAAATGGACGATAAATACCACGGTCCATGACAAACTGAAAAGCAGTTACTGACCTTTGGCCCAAAAGACTAACGGATGCGGGTCTCCATAAACTTGACAATTCAAAATTTTAGTGCCGTTTTCTTCAGCCACAACGTTTCCAATTGGTAATAGAATGACTGGTGGAACTGCAATGCAAAAAAGAAAAGCAGAAAAGAAAATATATAAAAAAATTATATTTGACATTTTTTTTTGTTTTGTTAATATAAATACTAGTGGGACCTGTGGAAATTCCACAGCGAACTCTTTCATATGTAATATATTGATGTCGGTATTCTGAGGATGATTAGCATAAATGGAAACGCCCCGATATTATTGGAGCTCTTTTGTTAAAACTGCAGAAGTATTTATCTATGCTATTGCATAGGGGATTTCATATTGGGGAGACGCCGCTGATGAGGGGAGGCTGGAAGAGAGAAGTGACATTTATAACATTTTACAGTCTGTGGTTTCTTATAACATATCTCGTAGGAGGGTTGAGGGAGGGTGATCAGTTCTTATATCACAAGAGGAGGGGACAACTCATTACTTAGATGGAGAGGGGGACACATTTCTTAGATTAATTTTTACACAAAGTTCATTATAAAAGATGAGTGGGAATAATGTTCATATAAATGATTTCACAGTACCTTCAATTTGGTAGAAAGGCGACACGAAGACGGCAGTTAAAAAAATATAATGATGTTCTTTATTATTGCTCGACCGGTCGAAATGATGATGACATCCAGGAATTCAATGTTTTTTCTACATGTTTAAAACTTTCTCCCTCGCTTCCAAAGGGGCCCTCCTCTGATCATGTCAGCTTTGTCTCCTATCTTCGTCTCCAACTCTCTCTCTCACTCGTCTTCGACTCTAGCTCCTATGGTCCTGGATATGACCTTAAACTATATCCAGTGGTGAGGCCCCAGCTTGCAGGCTTTAGAGAGTGTGGAGCCACCCTTTAATTACCATTGCTCCCAGGTCCACTCTGACCCGGAGTGGTAGTACCTGTTAGGGTCCCAACTATGGGTTAAATAGAAACCGACTTGAAAAAAAAAAAAATTCTATTAAAAAATCTTTCTTCAAAATCACGGTCATATCCAGGACCGCGTATGTGTGAGTTCGTTCCCTATGCACTCCGAAACAGCTGGATCGATTTTTTTGAAATTTCACGCAAACGTACTTCATGTGTCCGGGAGTGTTCTTAGACAGGTTTTGTATAGGAATGCCTCCAATAGATATTTTAAATCGATAATCAAATAAATCGAATTAAAGAATGAACAGTTCGATTTTGACCAAAAGTAACACCTTATATAAACTAACATCACAAGTACATTCAAGAAGTTTTATCACCACACAAGCAGAAAGGCCCAGCATATAAAATCAATACTAGTTTTTTTTTTTTTTTTAATAGGACAGAGGGTGCATTTGAGATGAAGTTTTCTGTTTACATCACAACTGAACTATGATACCTGACTTTTGAATTTTAATTCAAGTCATTATATAAAGATAATTTCATAAAATAAACGGTAGGTTCTCTACATTACAATGTAGATTACATTGTACTGTGAACTAATTCAATGCGAGGAGGCATGTGAAGATTCTTCCTGGTACACCACAATGGGACCCTTACTAGAGCAGGCAATCAATTGATCTGATTGAAAAATGGCCAATTTCATTGATTTCAGTGACAATAAAAGTATTGGAGGGTGGAACATTCGTTGATCCTCATTCGATCACGGGCAACTTCGGGTTTGCCTGGTTGTATAGAATAAATTTATTCCGTTAGGTATAATAATAGAAGTCCGTGTCGGGTAGCAACAACAGATAAGTTGACAGGAAGTGATAAGGAAGAATTTGAGAAATACAAAAGATAAATACAGATCTGTCCAGAGATAGTTTGGAAGTCAATTTCTTAAAATATCTGGCAGCATGCATCTCGACTAGGGATTTTTATCCTTGGCCTCCAAAATCAGCAGAGATTAGAGCATTCCTGTACTGTTGATTTTGTGGTGGCACTAGTTCTGTGCAGTTCTAGGAGGTTCCCCCCTCTCAGGTCTTTTCTTCTCTTTGGAAATGTGTTAGTTATTGCATGAAGCGCCCTACCGTGGCATGCTGGCGGGGCTGCCCAGGCACTTTTTATGGGTCAGAGTGTGCCTACTCGGAGGCGCTGACTTCTCAATCTCACTATCTGACCCTGGCGTTGAAGTTCTTGCAGTGGAAGAGAAGTAAACATATCCAACGTATGCCAACATGTAAAGCGGATGTTAAACCGGTGATGATGATGACGGTGATGATGATAGCGATGATGATGATGATGATGATGATGATGATGATGATGATGAAGATGATGACCATGATAATGACGATGATGATAATGATGATAATGACTACGACAATGATAATAACGATGATGATGATGATGATGATGATAAAGTATGGCAGACCAACCAACGAACAAAGTTTCCCTTAAAAAGAAAAGTTCTCATCTAAAAAAAAAAAAATAATTTAATCAAAAGTTGCACGATTTTCTTACATTTAATTCTGTGATCTTAATTTCATTAAAAACTGATCGGTTGAGTTCACCCTTCCAGAAAGAAGCAACAGACGAGCGGAAAGAAAAAAAAAGTAAAAGAGCAATCACAAAATGTCTGACATTTTATGGCTTCGTTTGAACACTAATCAGTAAATATTTTCCTAACAATTCAATAAAAAAAATAATTGGACAAGAAAGTCTGACGCGCTTTCATCTCAAAAAACAAGGAGTAAAAAAAAGATATATATATATTTCATTATTATTTATGTATATAAGCTTTTATAAATCTACTTGGACTCGCCATAATAAAAAGATAAAATTATTTTTTTATGTATTTTTCAAAGCTCAATGATCACAAGTCGTACAGGCATTACAGTTGATTCTTGTTTGCACAAGCAATAATAAATAATGTGTTATTTGTTTTATTCGTGGTTGGTCGGTTGGTTGAGTTACCAGTAGCCAATCACCTTGAAGGATTTGGTCAAATAGTAAACCTTATGTAAAGACCGGAAGTAGTATTCTCCGGACTATAGTAAGAACAAATGTGTATTTATTTGTATACTATATAACACATTTTGGCTACGCAACTGCAGAATGGTAAATAAACTATATGCACTGGAACCCTCAAAGGAGGAGGTAATGATTAGCAGGATGATATGAACGAAAACTTTCAGCCTCTCCCCCCAAATAAGAGAAGTTAAAGCCTGTGGGGATAATACCATGGCAATAGAATAAATAGTATAACTCCCCCCATATATATACATATATATATATATATATATATATATATATATATATATATATATATATATATATATATATATATATATATATAAAGAAGGTTATTCTGGGATGATGGTGTTGTAAGCAAAAAACATACTATACTGACACCCCACCCCACAAAAACCAAATAAAACCTGCGAAAATTCCCAGGTGTCTTGATAAATGAACATACGAGGTGCCTTCAATAAGTTTCCTAATATTTTTTTTATAAAGGCATTTAAAATTGTCGTAAACTCTTGAAAAATCAGTACATTATAGCTATACATCTTATGAAATGACTGACCAATCTTTATGATTTCAGGTTCAAATGAACAGCTACAACAGGAATTGCAATACACCCTACCTAAGCCTGATTGCTACAGCTGGTGAATTTTAAAAAATGCAATCTTGATGCGAGAACATTTTAGAAAGAAACAATGCAATAAAATTCTGTTTTAAACTTAGAAAAACTACCACAGAAACGTTCCAATGCTTTAGACTGCTTCTGGATCCTCTTTCAGAAATTGAGCATCAGTTTTTGAGTGCTATAAGAGATTCAAGGAAGGCAAGGAGTTTGTGAGGGATGATGGTATGTGTGGGAGGTGTAAGGAAGTCAGAACACTAGAGTTGATTGGCCAAATAAAGAAGTCCTGCATAAGAACCGTTGTGTGTCTATAGAGGCAATAAGTGCACAGTTTCATGTCAGTGTGGGAACTGTAGACACAATTGTTTGCGAGGAAGTGAAGATGCGGAAGATTTGTGTGAATGCATCAATCCACAACTCCATATTTGCCACAAACTATTTGACCAAGATGGGTATGAAGACAGTTCCACACCTTACCTATAGTCCAGACCTTGCTCTCTATGAATTTTGATTTTTCCCTAAGCTGAAGGGAAACCTTAGAAGCTGTCGTTATGAGACAGTTGAGGAGATGAAAGATGCTGTGACGAGTGTCATTGACACGCTCACATGGGAGGACATTCATGGGTCCTTTCAGAAGTTGTTGGAACGATACAACAAGGGCATTGCAGCCGAAGGAGATTACTTCGAAGGTGACTAGAGTTTCATGTGCGTACTATCAATAAAAAGTGCCCATACAAAGAAATAAGCCTGGAAACTTATTGAAGGCACCTGGTATCCGCCCCCCCCCCAAGGAGACAGTAATGTCTGGTAAAATGGTGTCATCTTAGTGAGATGTAATGATATTTTAACACTTAAGGACTTTCACCTACATCGTGACATTTTAAAATGACTTGGTTACTTTTAGCAACATTTCGTAATGACCATTAATATATTTTTTTTATTTAATTCTATCCCAGCACATACTTTCTGATACTTTCTCTCCATTTTTCAAGCAAATTTCTGAAGTCTAATTTTTGACAGTATATCAAACTTTTTGTAGCAAAATACCTTTGAAATTTGGGTTCAATTTTTTTAATCTCTTAAAAAAAAACTTGTAGAAAACTGACAGATAAAAAGCACTGAAATTGCTATAAAAATACCTAATAAATACCAAATAGCACTGAAATTGCTATAAAAATACCTAATAAATACCAAATAGCACTGAAATTGCTATAAAAATACCTAATAAATACCAAATAGCACTGAAATTGCTATAAAAATACCTAATAAATACCAAATAGCACTGAAATTGCTATAAAAATACCTAATAAATACAAATAGCACTGAAATTGCTATAAAAATACCTAATAAATACCAAATAGCAATGAAATTGCTATAAAATACCTAATAAATACCAAATAGCACTGAAATTGCTATAAAATACCTAATAAATACAAATAGCACTGAAATTGCTATAAAAATACCTAATAAATACCAAATAGCACTGAAATTGCTATAAAAATACCTAATAAATACAAATAGCACTGAAATTGCTATAAA